>NC_084624.1:50700277-50712777 GCF_033978795.1 Nerophis ophidion
GATAGATAGATAGATAGATAGATGGATAGACAGATAGATAGATAGATAAATTTTGAAAACTATTTTAAAGCCAAGTATTTGACACATTTCTTTACCTGGTGCAAGTTGACACACCACCAAACTACAATGTTTGTAGAGGAGGTGGTGGGACTGATTTAATTATAGGAATGGGGTGATTAAAAACAGGTGAGAAACAAGTGAAAATTAAGTGTGAGAAATGTGAATTCAGTCAGTAAACACAATGAGAAACTATTCCCGGCGGCCTTATTTAATTGATGCACGACGACACCTGCATTGCTATGTCGACTAGCCTTAGCACGATTGTACAATGCACGCGGAAGCATCACATCCATCTTCATCATTCTTCACACTCTTGTCATGAAGGCAGCGCCGCTGGAACGAGACGTACTCTCTAATGTGACGGCACGGGGAAAAAATCCCACAAAAAAAACGTCATTAGGTACACCTGCACTAATAAGACCAGGTACAAGAGCGCAGTCCCTCCTTTCTTAAATAAACGTCAATATACATTTAAAACAAATCTATTATTATGGTGTTAACATATACATATTGTCCTACATAATATCGTTTTGTTCTATTTTTAAAATGTTGCTGGTCCTCCAATCCTTTTAGTCACTCTTTCTTTATCAAAAAGGACTGCTATCGGATATAGCATCTGGTGTTATTGGAGACTGTACATACATATTGCAATCCGCTCTAAACACCGTGCGTATGGCTTACGTCAGACCTAGGCAAATTAAGGCCCGGGGGCCACATGTGGCCAGTTAAGTTTTTCAATCGTTACGATGAAAAGTGTAGCTGCCATTATCATGTGAATTGATGTTTTCTAATGACAGCAAGTCTTCAACTATACAAAGTATTTCAATGGTTGGAATCTGCACTTTTGCATGATATTTTACTGACTAGTGTTGTCCCGATACCAATATAATTTCGATACTTTTCGAGACTTTGATACTTTTCTAAATAAAGGGGGACCGGAAAAAATGCACTATTAAAATTGCAATTTAGTAAACTAAAAAGGCCGTATTGGCATGTGTTGCAATGTTAATATTTCATCATTGATATATAAACTATCAGACTGCGTGGTCGGTAGTAGTGGGTTTCAGTAGGCCTTTAAGTTGATCTGTCAATCATAGTGCCCACCTTATTGACCGTGTGAGCAGCTTTGATCGCTCCAAAGCCACTTTTTAACTTAAATTGTAAATGAAGAGTAATCTGTTGGACTTTTCAAGTTTGTTGTGAGGTCGTTCCATTCCTTTATGGCTTCATATGAAGAGTTCATATGCAAAAGCAGATAAATCCATTTTGACCGATTCTGTATATTAACGATTTTCTGCCTGCTGGTGTTGCCGGTACATGCACAAGAGTACAATGGTTTATTTAACATCAACATAAGCAAGTCATGAAAGCCTAAACTTTTAAGAAATGCTGATGTAATGAATGGCTTTCAAGTAAGAGTGTTTGATGTGGTTTTACGTCAAAAGCAGATATATCCAAATTATGATGTGTCGCAAAAACAGATATCTCCAAAATCGTTTTCTTTGCGGTCGTTATTTCGCATAATATTCAAGATAAAGATAGAGAGAAAAACAGAACGTGAAATGTATCGAAAGCCACATTTCAACGTAACAACTGTTCACATTTCTTTACTTCATTATTTAACAGTTTCGATCCCATCCATCCATCATCTTCCGCTTATCCGAGGTCGGGTCGCGGGGGCAACAGCCTAAGCAGGGAAACCCAGACTTCCCTCTCCCCAGCCACTTCGTCTAGCTCTTCCCGGGGGATCCCGAGGCGTTCCCAGGCCAGCCGGGAGACATAGTCTTCCCAACGTGTCCTGGGTCTTCCCCGTGGCCTCCTACCGGTTGGACGTGCCCTAAACACCTCCCTAGGGAGGCGTTCGGGTGGCATCCTGACCAGATGCCCGAACCACCTCATCTGGCTCCTCTCGATGTGGAGGAGCAGCGGCTTTACTTTGAGTTCCTCCCGGATGACAGAGCTTCTCACCCTATCTCTAAGGGAGAGACCCGCCACCCGGCGGAGGAAACTCATTTGGGCCGCTTGTACCCGTGATCTTATCCTTTCGGTCATGACCCAAAGCTCATGACCATAGGTGAGGATGGGAACATAGATCGACCGGTAAATTGAGAGCTTTGCCTTCCGGCTCAGCTCCTTCTTCACCACAACGGATCGGTACAACGTCCGCATTACTGAAGACGCCGCACCGATCCGCCTGTCGATCTCACGATCCACTCTTCCCTCACTCGTGAACAGGACTCCTAGGTACTTGAACTCCTCCACTTGGGGCAGGGTCTTCTACCCAACCCGGAGATGGCCCTCCACCCTTTTCCGGGCGAGAACCATGGACTCGGACTTGGAGGTGCTGATTCTCATTCCGGTCGCTTCACACTCGGCTACGAACCGATCCAGCAGTTTCGATCCCTTGGTACGTATAAATCTAGCTGTCCCTGCGAACATTGTTTTTTCGTACTTGCTAACCGGACATGCTTTTTTGGAACTGTGACTTCACATATTTACCTTGTGCTTTTCAGCACAAAATGAAAAAACAAAAAAAACAGTGTTGCAATGAAGACAATGTTTTATTAATGAAACAAGCACAAATGCTGAACCTGGTTTGCCTCTCAAAAACACTCCTGTGCAGATAACAGCTGACTCATCATCGCTATCGACATTAGCTCCATGCTCGACAACATCGTTTAACGCAGCGGTGTAAAACTCACGGACACGCGTGCTAGCGCCAACATCAAATAACTTCAACAGGTCAGTTTTTTCCGCTGGCTTAACAGTGTTCACAGGAGAAGCTCTAGATGATCCATGGCGCTTATCGGCCGTTGCAATAAATCGCTGAACTAAATGACGTTAAAAGCGGCATTTGTCCGCATTTGCAAACAAATTGATTTTGGTATACCACAATAGAAGTGGCGGACTATATATAACCGAGGCTGGGCTAAACTTGATCAAAATGGCGTTTATCGGTTTTTACGTATGAACTCTTCATATGAAAAGGCTGATTGTGCAAAAGATGTTTTACATCTGGGTACGCAACACCGCCCCCTGGTGGAGGCTCGTGTGTTTTCTAGTTGTCACAGCAGATGTAAACTGAACAAAGTGCTTAAGTGGCGCTGGTGCTGTGTTTTTTAGGATTCGATGGGCCATTCGTATTGATGCTAATATTTGAATGGTAGCTACATTTAACAATCTATATTTTTAGAGGACTAGACAGTGATGGTGGTGTTGTGGTTTTCGGTCAAGTATTTTGAGCGATTGTTTGTGCAAAGTTTCCAGTGTCATTTTGCTTGCCTGCGACCAACATGTTATACAATAATAAAAACGAGACATAATCATTGCATTAAAATAAGTTTGAGCTGCCTCCAGAGTTAATGAGTTCCTGATACATTTGAACGTTTTTATGTTGTATTTAAGACTCTGGCACATCCGTTTGATATGTTTTTTAAAGCCAAGTGTTGGGTCTAAAATGACAGCCGGGTAACGATATTTACTAATATTTTGTATTATTACCTCGTTAACCGTTATATTTGGAAAGGATGACATTTTATATTTGTTCACAAAATACATTGTTGCCGTTTTCTTAAAGGGGAACATTATCACCAGACCTATGTAAGCGTCAATATATACCTTGATGTTGCAGAAAAAAAGACCATATGTTTTTTTTAACAGATTTCCGAACTCTAAAAGGGTGATTTTGGCGATTGAAACGCCTGTCAATTGTTCGCCTGTCGGAGCAATGACCTTTCACCCGTGACGTCACAACGTGAAGCAATCCGCCATTTTCTCAAACACATTACACACACCAAGTCAAATCAGCTCTGTTATTTTCCGTTTTTTCGACAGTTTTCTGTACCTTGGAGACATCATGCCTCGTCGGTGTGTTGTCGGAGGGTGTAACAACACGAACAGGGTCGGATTCAAGTTGCACCAGCGGCCAAAAGATGCGAAAGTCCCTCGTTTGTTCCGCACACTTTACCGACGACAGCTATGCTACGACAGAGACGGCAAGAATGCGTGGATATCCTGCGACACTCAAAGCAGATGCATTTCCAACGATTAAGTCAACGAAATCACAAAGGTGAGTTTTGTTGATGTTATTGACTTATGTGCTAATCAGACATATTTGGTCACGGCATGACCGCAATCTAATCGATGCTAACATGCTATTTAAGCTGGCTGTATGTACATATTGCATCATTATGCCTCATTCGTGGCTATATTTGCATCAAGCCTTTCCCTCCATCCACATTTTATGCCAAACAAACACATACCAATCGTTGGTTAGAAGGCGATCGCCGAATTCGTCCGCGCTTTCTCCCGTGCCGCTGTCTGTCGTGATATGGCTCAATAGCTTCAGTTTCTTCTTCAATTTTGTTTAGTTTTGTTGATGTTATTGACTTATGTGCTAATCAGACATATTTGGTCACGGCTTGACTGCAAGCTAATCGATGCTATCATGCTATTTAGGCTGGCTGTATGTACATATTGCATCATTATGCCTCACTCGTAGCTATATTTGCATCCAGCCTTTCCCTCCACCCACATTTAATGCCAAACAAACACATACCAATCGTTGGTTAGAAAGCGATCGCCGAATTCGTCCGCGCTTTCTCCCGTGCCGCTGTCTGTCGTGATATGGCTCAATAGCTTCAGTTTCTTCTTCAATTTCGTTTAGTTTTGTTGATGTTTCTGACTTATGTGCTAATCAGACATATTTGGTCACGGCATGACTGCAAGCTAATCGATGCTATCATGCTATTTAGGCTGGCTATATGTACATATTGCATCATTATGCCTCATTTGTAGCTATATTTGCATCCAGCCTTTCCCTCCACCCACATTTAATGCCAAACAAACACATACCAATCGTTGGTTAGAAGGCGATCGCCGAATTTGTCCGCGCTTTCTCCCGTGCCGCTGTCTGTCGTGATATGGCTCAATAGCTTCAGTTTCTTCTTCAATTTCGTTTAGTTTTGTTGATGTTATTGACTTATGTGCTAATCAGACATATTTGGTCACGGCATGACTGCAAGCTAATCGATGCTATCATGCTATTTAGGCTGGCTGTATGTACATATTGCATCATTATGCCTCATTCGTAGCTATATTTGCATCCAGCCTTTCCCTCCACCCACATTTAATGCCAAACAAACACATACCGATCGTTGGTTAGAAGGCGATCGCCGAATTCGTCCGCGCTTTCTCCCGTGCCGCTGTCTGTCGTGATATGGCTCAATAGCTTCAGTTTCTTCTTCAATTTCGTTTAGTTTTGTTGATGTTATTGACTTATGTGCTAATCAGACATATTTGGTCACGGCATGACTGCAAGCTAATCGATGCTATCATGCTATTTAGGCTGGCTGTATGTACACATTGCATCATTATGCCTCATTCGTAGCTATATTTGCATCCAGTCTTTCCCTCCACCCACATTTAATGCCAAACAAACACATACCAATCGTTGGTTAGAAGGCGATCGCCGAATTTGTCAGCGCTTTCTCCCGTGCCGCTGTCTGTCGTGATATGGCTCAATAGCTTCAGTTTCTTCTTCAATTTCGTTTAGTTTTGTTGATGTTATTGACTTATGTGCTAATCAGACATATTTGGTCACGGCATGACTGCAAGCTAATCGATGCTGTCATGCTATTTAGGCTAGCTGTATGTACATATTGCATCATTATGCCTCATTCGTAGCTATATTTGCATCCAGCCTTTCCCTCCACCCACATTTAATGCCAAACAAACACATACCAATCGTTGGTTAGAAGGCGATCGCCGAATTCGTCCGCGCTTTCTCCCGTGCCGCTATCTGTCGTGATATGGCTCAATAGCTTCAGTTTCTTCTTCAATTTCGTTTAGTTTTGTTGATGTTATTGACTTATGTGCTAATCAGACATATTTGGTCACGGCATGACTGCAAGCTAATCGATGCTAACATGCTATTTAGGCTGGCTGTATGTACATATTGCATCATTATGCCTCATTCGTAGCTATATTTGCATCCAGCCTTTCCCTCCACCCACATTTAATGCCAAACAAACACATACCGATCGTTGGTTAGAAGGCGATCGCCGAATTCGTCCGCGCTTCCTCCCGTGCCGCTGTCTGTCGTGATATGGCTCAATAGCTTCAGTTTCTTCTTCAATTTCGTTTAGTTTTGTTGATGTTATTGACTTATGTGCTAATCAGACATATTTGGTCACGGCTTGACTGCAAGCTAATCGATGCTAACATGCTATTTAGGATGGCTGTATGTACATATTGCATCATTATGCCTCATTCGTAGCTATATTTGCATCCAGCCTTTCCCTCCACCCACATTTAATGCCAAACAAACACATATCAATCGTTGGTTAGAAGGCGATCGCCGAATTTGTCCGCGCTTTCTCCCGTGCCGCTGGCTGTCGTGATATGGCTCAATAGCTTCAGTTTCTTCTTCAATTTCGTTTAGTTTTGTTGATGTTATTGACTTATGTGCTAATCAGACATATTTGGTCACGGCATGACTGCCAGCTAATCAATGCTAACATGACATTTAGGCTAGCTGTATGTACGTTTGTAGCTATATTTGCATCCAGCCTTTCCCTCCACCCACATTTAATGCCAAACAAACACATACCAATCGTTGGTTAGAAGGCGATCGCCGAATTCTTCCGCGCTTCCTCCCGTGCCGCTGTCTGTCGTGATATGGCTCAATGGCTTCAGTTTCTTCTTCAATTTCGTTTAGTTTTGTTGATGTTATTGACTTATGTGCTAATCAGACATATTTGGTCACGGCATGACTGCAAGCTAATTGATGCTATCATGCTATTTAGGCTGGCTGTATGTACATATTGCATCATTATGCCTCATTCGTAGCTATATTTGCATCCAGCCTTTCCCTCCACCCACATTTAATGCCAAACAAACACATACCAATCGTTGGTTAGAAGGCGATCGCCGAATTCGTCCGCGCTTTCTCCCGTGCCGCTGTCTGTCGTGATATGGCTCAATAGCTTCAGTTTCTTCTTCAATTTCGTTTAGTTTTGTTGATGTTATTGACTTATGTGCTAATCAGACATATTTGGTCACGGGTTGACTGCAAGCTAATCGATGCTATCATGCTATTTAGGCTGGCTGTATGTACATATTGCATCATTATGCCTCACTCGTAGCTATATTTGCATCCAGCCTTTCCCTCCACCCACATTTAATGCCAAACAAACACATACCGATCGTTGGTTAGAAGGCGATCGCCGAATTCGTCCGCGCTTTCTCCCGTGCCGCTGTCTGTCGTGATATGGCTCAATAGCTTCAGTTTCTTCTTCAATTTCGTTTAGTTTTGTTGATGTTATTGACTTATGTGCTAATCAGACATATTTGGTCACGGCATGACTGCAAGCTAATCGATGCTAACATGCTATTTAGGATGGCTGTATGTACATATTGCATCATTATGCCTCATTCGTAGCTATATTTGCATCCAGCCTTTCCCTCCACCCACATTTAATGCCAAACAAACACATACCAATCGTTGGTTAGAAGGCGATCGCCGAATTCGTCCGCGCTTCCTCCCGTGCCGCTGTCTGTCGTGATATGGCTCAATAGCTTCAGTTTCTTCTTCAATTTCATTTTTGCTATCTGCCTCCACACTCCAACCATCCGTTTCAATACATGCGTAATCTGTTGAATCGCTTACGGCGCTGAAATCCGAGTCTGAATCCGAGCTACTATGCTATACCTTTCTGTGCTATCCGCCATGTTTGTTACTGGTGGTTTCACAAAGTGACGTCACAGGACGATATAACGACGGTTAAAATCAGGCACTTTGATGACGTTTTTCGGGATATTGCGTAATGGGTAAAATTTTGAGAAAAACTTCGAAAAATAAAATAAGCCACTGGGAACTGATTTTTTTTTATTCTAACCCTTCAGAAATGGTGATAATGTTCCCCTTTAATGTTCCATTCTTGGTACATACCTTCATTAATTAAGACCTCAATTTCTACCGAAAAACTAACAAAATTTCGGTGGAAAAATCGTCCGACCGAGACTCAACCTCAGCCATGTAAAACTTTTCTGTGAGGGGAAGAAGGGAGGGGCTACACAACCCTTGAGGACTACAGGAGCTCCGGGGGGGGGGACAAAAAGATATCAAACCGCCCTCTCACAGGCGAGCAGAAAAGAGAACTATTGGAAGATAAAATCCACAAACAAAATATAATAACAAAGGTGTATTTTAACTCTGTTACACCTCTTTGAGATGTTAAGTTCCTGTCATAAGTCGTCATACGGTATATGCCTGGAGCTCTTATTTTGAAGGCGCTGAGAGCGGAAGTGGCGCGACGCGTTGAGTTTTGGAAGCGAACGAAATAAAGCGGTCCTTGTGTTTATTCCAAATAAAATCAGAAGACAGCAGCAAGATGAAATAAGTCTTGGTGCTTTCTGACAAGACGAAGCTTCGCTGTTGCTGGCTTACTCTCCGAACTTTACGGTAATTAGAAGTCTTTCTTTTTGCGGGACTCAGGATCCTACCGCTGCCACCAATGTAACCGAGGGTTTATAGGAGTCGCCTATACTGTATAAAACTATAAAATAACAAACACGGAGGCTCCAGTTTTACACCAGGACCACTTTATTTTGTTTGCATCCAAAACTCAACTACGCCACAATGTGTTAGCGCCTTCAAAATAAGAGCTCAAGGCATTGTTAGAATGATTATGTATATATTCTCACATTATTGGTATGCTTAAAGTCCGTTGCTTTAGTTATTAGCTATTGTACTCAAGTTAGACTTTTTCTAATCCATGCAAGGACAAAACTTCTTGTCTGAGGGGTGGCCTCAACCACAGATGTCATCTTTGTTTTAGTCCGCTAACAGTCAAGGACTTCAAGGACCTCAACGAAGTTAAGATGACAGCACACAGACGAAGCAGACTTTAAGGACCTCAACGAAAATAAGAAAACACGCAGACGAAGCGGGGACAAGGCAAAATCACAAGGCCCCCAGACCATTCCGTCACGTACTGTGCGTCCTTGACCTGTTTTACATAGTGTATGTGACCACTCCTTTTAGAGGCGGCCTCAGTGATGTTGACTAGGGACCTCTGAATAAAAAGAGGGACACGGAAGCTGAACTTTAGAGCGTAGCCCGAGACTGTACCTAAGTGTGCAGCGCCATGCGTTCTCCTCATGAGCGAAATTGAACTCTGTCTCTGTGTGATTCCTTGCTTCTTGTCTGTTTAATAGATGTCATCAGTGTTTAAACCTGACAGGCATATCAATCAACAAATCAATGTTTACTTATATAGCCCTAAATCACGAGTGTGTCAAAGGGCTACACAAGCCACGACAACATCCTCGGCTCAGATCCCACATCAGGGCAAGGAAAAACTCAACCCAATGGGATGACAATGAGAAACCTTGGAGGGGACATCTATCCTGCACTAAAACGAGCTAATGCAACAAAATTGTGTTCTTATCTGTACTGTGAAGTTCAAACCTGAATGACAATAAAAGGACGACTTAGACTAAGTCTAAATTATGTCATTATTATCATTAATTACTTAAAGCAATGGTCTCCAACCACCGGTCCCAGTCCGTGAGAAATTTTCTACCGGGCTAAAGGAAAACTTTAAATAATATATAAACGACTGCATTTCCTACTAGACACACCAATAAGCTTGTTTATACTGTAGATGTAAAATAAAACTTGCCATTTGTTATATTTGGTATTACTTTGTGACATGATACACCGCACATCAGTAAACATATCAAATATAAATGTGACAGATTGTAGCCAAAGGCTGATTTCCATATGCGTTTCATTGCAAAGAAACAAGCCCAGCGTTATGGTGAGTTGTATTTTTCACGCACTTATTTTTGCTGTATTTATCTGACACAAGTGGAAAGCCGGTCCCTGAAAAAAAACTGCCTACATTAAACCAGTCTGTGGTGCAAAAAAAGGCTGGGGACCACCGAGTTAAAGTAAGTGCCTGTTTTACATGATACGGAGGAATAAACATGTACATACACTATATTGAATAGAATAGAATAGAATAGAGTTTTATTGTCATTATTGCAATGAACAGGTTCAAAGAACAACGAAATTGGAGCAGCTCCTCCTAAGGTGCATATACAATATGGTAGTATAAATTAAAAAAAATAAATAAATAAATAAAAAATAAATTTAAAAAAAAAAAGATAGAGATGACAGATGTATCTATGTATACATACATAAAACATTGCTTGGTGAGGTCACACACTGATGTTGTTCGAGAAATCTTGACCCTCAGTCTCCGTTCGAAATCATCCCAAAAGTGTTCTATCGGGTTCAGGTTAGGACTCTGTGCAGACCAGTCAAGTTAATCCACGCCAGACATACACTATATTGCCAAAAGTATTTGACCACCTGCCTTGACTCACATATGAACTTCAAGTGCCATCCCATTCCTAACCCATAGGGTTCAATATGAATACTGTATATCAGTCCACCTTTGGCAGCTACTACAGCTTCAACTCTTCTGGGAAGGCTGTCCACAAGTTTGGGGAGTGTTTATATAGGATTTTTCGACCATTCTTCCAAAAACGCATTGGTGAGATCACACACTGACGTTGCTTGAAAAATCTTGACCCTCAGTCTCCGTTCCAAATCATCCCAAAAGTGTTCTATTGGGTTCAGGTCAGGATTCTGTGCAGGCCAGTCAAGTTAATCCACGCCAGGCATACACTATATTGCCAAAAGTATTTGACCACCTGCCTTGACTCACATATGAACTTCAAGTGCCATTCCATTCCTAACCCATAGGGTTCAACATGAATATATCAGTCCACCTTTTGCAACTATTAGAGCTTCAACTCTTCTGGGAAGGCTCTCCACAAGGTTGCGGAGTGTGTGTTTATAGGAATTTTCCAACCATCCTTCCAAAAGTGCATTGATGAGGTCACACTGAAGTTTCTCGAGAAAGCCCGGCGCTCAGTCTCCGTTCTAATTCATCCCAAAAGTGTTCTATCGGGTTCAGGTCAGGACTCTGTGCAGACCAGTCAAGTTAATCCACACCAGACATACACCATATTGCCAAAAGTATTTGACCACCTGCCTTGACTCACATATGAACTTCAAGTGCCATTCCATTCCTAACCCATAGGGTTCAACATGAATATATAAGTCCACCTTTGGCAGCTATTACAGCTTCAACTCTTCTGGGCAGGCTATCCACAAGTTTGCGGAGTGTGTGTTTATAGGAATTTTCGACCATTCTTCCAAAAGCGCATTGGTGAGATCACACACTGATGTTGCTTGAAAAATCTTGACCCTTAGGCTCTGTTCCAAATCATCCCAAAAGTGTTCTATTGGGTTCAGGTCAGGACTCTGTGCAGGCCAGTCAAGTTAATCCACGCCAGACATACACTATATTGCCAAAAGTATTTGACCACCTGCCTTGACTCACATATGAACTTCAAGTGCCATTCCATTCCTAACCCATAGGGTTCAACATGAATATATCAGTCCACCTTTTGCAACTATTAGAGCTTCAACTCTTCTGGGAAGGCTCTCCACAAGGTTGCGGAGTGTGTGTTTATAGGAATTTTCCAACCATCCTTCCAAAAGTGCATTGATGAGGTCACACTGAAGTTTCTCGAGAAAGCCCGGCGCTCAGTCTCCGTTCTAATTCATCCCAAAAGTGTTCTATTGGGTTCAGGTCAGGACTCTGTGCAGGCCAGTCAAGTTAATCCACACCAGACATACACTATATTGCCAAAAGTATTTGACCACCTGCCTTGACTCACATATGAAGTTCAAGTGCCATTCCATTCCTAACCCATAGGGTTCAACATGAATATATAAGTCCACCTTTTGCAGCTATTACAGCTTCAACTCTTCTGGGCAGGCTATCCACAAGGTTGCGGAGTGTGTGTTTATAGGAATTTTCCACCATTCTGCCAAAAGCGAATTGGTGAGGTCACACTGATGTTGCTCGAGAAAGCATGGCGCTCAGTCTCCGTTCCAATTCATCCCAAAGGTGTTTTAGCGGGTTCACGTCAGGACTCTGTGCAGGCCAGTCAAGTTAATCCACGCCAGTCATACACTATATTGCCAAAAGTATTTGACCACCTGCCTTGACTCACATATGAACTTGAAGTTCCATCCCATTCCTAACCCATAGGGTTCAACATGAATATATAAGTCCACCTTTTGCAGCTATTACAGTTTCAACTCTTCTGGGAAGGCTGTCCACAAGGTTGGGGAGTGTGTTTATAGGAATTTTCCAACCATCCTTCCAAAAGTGCATTGATGAGGTCACACTGAAGTTTCTCGAGAAAGCCCGGCGCTCAGTCTCCGTTCTAATTCATCCCAAAAGTGTTCTATCGGGTTCAGGTCAGGACTCTGTGCAGACCAGTCAAGTTAATCCACACCAGACATACACCATATTGCCAAAAGTATTTGACCACCTGCCTTGACTCACATA
>NC_084624.1:50717777-50742777 GCF_033978795.1 Nerophis ophidion
CGAGCGGGTCTAACATGATACTGTGAAAGTTCAATCCATAATGGATCCAACACAGTCGCGAGAGTCCAGTCCAAAGCGGATCCAACACAGCAGCGAGAGTCCCGTTCACAGCGGAGCCAGCAGGAAACCATCCCAAGCGGAGGCGGATCAGCAGCACAGAGATGTCCCCAGCCGATACACAGGCGAGCAGTACATGGCCACCGGATCGGACCGGACCGGACCCCCTCCACAAAGGGAGAGTGGGACATAGGAGGAAAAGAAAAGAAACGGCAGATCAACTGGTCTAAAAAGGGAGTCTATTTAAAGGCTAGAGTATACAAATGAGTTTTAAGGTGAGACTTAAATGCTTCTACTGTGGACAATGCTGAAGAAACAAGTCCATGTCAAAAAAACCAATAAATTGAGCTGAACTGCACCATTTTTGTCAAGAGGAGTGGTCAAAAATTCAAGCAAAAGCTTGTGGATGGCTACCAAAAGCGCCTTATTGCAGTGAAACTTGCCAAGGGACTTGAAACAGAATATTAACATTTCTGTATGTATACTTTTGACCCAGCAGATTTGGTCACATTTTTCAGTAGACCCATAATAAATTCATAAAAGATACAAACTTCATGAAAGTTTTTTGTGACCAACAAGTATGTGCTCCAATCACTTTATCACAAAAAAATAAGAGTTGTAGGAATTATTGTAAAGCCATGTGTATGTGTGTGTGTGTGTATATATATATATATATATATATATATATATATATATACATATATATTTCTATTGCATAGTAGCTCCTAAATAAATGTAAATAAAAGTCAAGGCTGTCCTTTGTCACCGATTCTGTTCATAACTTTTATGGACAGAATTTCTAGGCGGAGTCAAGGCGTTGAGGGGTTCCGGTTTGGTGACCGCAGGATTAGGTCTCTGCTTTTTGCAGATGATGTGGTCCTGATGGCTTCATCTGACCGGGATCTTCAGCTCTCACTGGATCGGTTCGCAGCTGAGTGTGAAGCGACCGGAATGAGAATCAGCACCTCCAAGTCCGAGTCCATGGTTCTCGCCCGGAAAGGGGTGGAATACCATCTCCGGGTTGGGGAGGAGACCCTGCCCCAAGTGGAGGAGTTCAAGTACCTAGGAGTCTTGTTCACGAGTGAGGGAAGAGTGGATCGTGAGATCCACAGGTGGATCGGTGCGGCGTCTTCAGTAATGCGGACGTTTTACCGATCCGTTGTGGTGAAGAAGGAGCTGAGCCGGAAGGCAAAGCTCTCAATTTACCAGTCGATCTACGTTCCCATCCTCACCTATGGTCATGAGCTTTGGGTCATGACCGAAAGGATAAGATCACGGGTACAAGCGGCCGAAATGAGTTTCCTCCGCCGTGTGGCGGGGCTCTCCCTTAGAGATAGGGTGAGAAGCTCTGTCATCCGGGAGGAACTCAAAGTAAAGCCGCTGCTCCTTCACATCGAGAGGAGCCAGATGAGGTGGTTCGGGCATCTGGTCAGGATGCCACCTGAACGCCTCCCTAGGGAGGTGTTTAGGGCACGTCCAACCGGTAGGAGGCCACGGGGAAGACCCAGGACACGTTGGGAAGACTATGTCTCCCGGCTGGCCTGGGAACGCCTCGGGATCCCCCGGGAAGAGCTAGACGAAGTGGCTGGGGAGAGGGAAGTCTGGGTTTCCCTGCTTAGGCTGTTGCCCCCGCGACCCGACCTCGGATAAGCGGAAGATGATGGATGGATGGGATCGAAACTGTTAAATAATGAAGTAAAGAAATGTGAACAGTTGTTACGTTGAAATGTGGCTTTCGATACATTTCACGTTCTGTTTTTCTCTCTATCTTTATCTTGAATATTATGCGAAATAATGACCGCAAAGAAAACGATTTTGGAGATATCTGTTTTTGCGACATATCATAATTTGGATATATCTGCTTTTGACGTAAAACCACATCAAACACTCTTACTTGAAAGCCATTCATTACATCAGCATTTCTTAAAAGTTTAGGCTTTCATGACTTGCTTGTGTTGATATTAAATAAACCATTGTACGCTTGTGCATGTACCGGCAACACCAGCAGGCAGAAAATCGTTAATATACAGAATCGGTCAAAATGGATTTATCTGCTTTTGCATATGAACTCTTCATATGAAGCCATAAAGGAATGGAACAACCTCACAACAAACTTGAAAAGTCTAACAGATTACTCTTCATTTACAATTTAAGTTAAAAAGTGGCTTTGGAGCGATCAAAGCTGCTCACACGGTCAATAAGGTGGGCACTATGATTGACAGATCAACTTAAAGGCCTACTTTAGGGCACGTCCAACCGGTAGGAGGCCACGGGGAAGACCCAGGACACGTTGGGAAGACTATGTTTCCCGGCTGGCCTGGGAACGGCTCGGGATCCCCCGGGAAGAGCTAGACGAAGTGGCTGGGGAGAGGGAAGTCTGGGTTTCCCTGCTTAGGCTGCTACCCCCGCGACCCGACCTCGGATAAGCGGAAGAAGATGGATGGATGGATATATATATATATATATATATATATATATATATATATATATATATTTCTATTGCATAGTAGCTCCTAAATAAATGTAAATAAAAGTCAATGGGACGTTCTGTTCCGCCCACAAAACCCTATAAATAACTATCCAAAAACCACCAACAAGACTCCAGACGAACTATTTATAGCAGCGCCGTGATCAGGAGCTTCTGTGCCAACGTTGACATGATTGACTGATCGGTTGCTTTCTCGTTTTCTTGCTGGTCAAACTTTATTGTAACATAGATCATAAATCATGCCTCTCATCTGGATATTAGAAGGACGAGGACGTATTATGAGAAATACGTGGACCCCGACTTAAACAAGTTGAAAAACTTATTGGGGTGTTACCATTTAGTGGTCAATTGTACGGAATATGTACTGTACTGTGCAATCTACTAATACAAGTTTTAATCAAATCGGTACAATTTTTCAGCCAATTTAGACCCGGAAATGGTGAGACCAACACAAAAAGACGCTTTTCTTCGTGATTATTATGAGTCATTCTTCGGCTAAATGGGAATATATGAACATCCTAGCAGTCGCCATCCTAATTACAGCAGACATTGTACAGTAAGTTTGTATTGTGTTTGTTGACTCTCAAAGTCTGCAGTGAGTAATCAGTGATGAATAAAAAAACAAAGGCAAACCTAGTGATGCGTTTTATAACCCTTGAGTGCGGCATAGCTCGGTTGGTAGAGTGTCCGTGCCAGCAACTTGAGGGTTGCAGGTTCGATTCCCGCTTCCGCCATCCTAGTCACTGCCGTTGTGTCCTTGGGCAAGACACTTTACCCACCTGCTCCCAGTGCCACCCACACTGGTTTAAATGTAACTTAGATATTGGGTTTCACTGTGTAAAGCGCTTTGAGTCACTTGAGAAAAGCGCTATATAGAAATAATTCACTTCACTTCACTTGAGTGTTGTTACTCAGCCAGCGTTTGTAGGTCTGATGGACCCGTTGCATTTTGTGGCTTTTAATACCTCACAATCAAACACTTTTATGTTAAAATACTGAACAGATGTTTATTGGGATAACGTAAACATCTGTTTAGTATTTTAACATAAAAGCGATTCCGACCGAGAAAGCGACAATTTCCCCATTAATTTGAGCGAGGATGAAAGGTTCGTGGATGAGGAAAGTGAGAGTGAAAAAAGAAAGAAAAGATGGGGGCAGTGGGAGCGATTCAGATGTCACTAGAATAATTCTGGAAAATCCCTTATCTGCTTACTGTGTTACTAGTGTTTTAGTGAGATTATTGGGATATTTATTGGGATAACGTAAACATCTGTTTAGTATTTTAACATAAAAGTGTTTGATTTTAACATAAAAGGGTTTGATTTTTATAATGACAAGTCAGTATACATACACCAATATAGATATGATAGCATTGAGCGACCATGAGATAAACTCCATCTTGCCTGGGTATCTTTTGCCTTCTGAAGCCTTGTCTGGTGTGTTATGTCCCTTATTCCACAGTGAGCTCTTTTGCACCTGTGTCCCACAGTTGAGAGATAGTCCAAACAACTAGTCGTGTTTTTGCTAGTTTCCCAACAACTCTCATTATGCTCTGTAATAATGATGTTTATTAGGATAGGGTGAACATCTGTTCAGTATTTTAACATAAAAGTGTTTGATGGTGAGGCATTAAAAGCCACAAAATACAATGGGTCCATTAGACCCCCAAACGCTGGCCGAGTAACAAAAATATGAATGTTGCAGGGAAAATTTCTCTGCCAGTTTTTGCATCCCACAGGGATTCTTCTTTTGCGTTTCTGCACCTGCGGTTCCAAAACAAGGTTGCAACATTGTTTGTCAGCACTGTCTGCTCTCATTTTCTCGCACATTTCACCCTCTGATGTTCTGTGTACATACACTCTGTGTGTGTGTGTGTGTGTGTGTGTGTGTGTGTGTGTGTGTGTGTGTGTGTGTGTGTGTGTGTGTGTGTGTGTGTGTGTGTGTGTGTGTGTGTGTGTGTGGTATTTTTATTGTTATCCCAATAAAAATCGGTTCAGTATTTTAACATAAAAGTGTTTGGCTGAGTAACAACAATATGAACTTTGCAGGGAAAATTTCTCTACCAGGCGGTTCCCACACAAGGTTGCAACATTGTTTGTCAACCCTGTCTGCTCTCATTTTCTCGCACATTTCACCCTCTGATGTTCTGTGTACGTACACTCTGTGTGTGTGTGTGTGTGTGTGTGTGTGTGTGTGTGTGCGTGCGTGCGTGCGTGCGTGCGTGCGTGCGTGCGTGTGTGTGTGACATGGTAAACAGATGTTTACCTTATCCCAATAAAAATCGGTTCAGTATTTTAACATAAAAGTGTTGATTGTGATGCATTAAAAGCCACAAAATGCAACGGGTCCATCAGACCCACAAACACTGGCTGAGTAACAACAATATGAACTTTGCAGGGAAAATTTCTCTACCAGGCGGTTCCCACACAAGGTTGCAACATTGTTTGTCAACACTGTCTGCTCTCGTTTTTTCGCACATTTCACCCTCTGATGTTCTGTGTACGTACACTCTGTGTGTGTGTGTGTGTGTGTGTGGTAATACCTTATCCCAATAAAAATCGGTTCAGTATTTTAACATAAAAGTGTTTGAATGTGAGGCATTAAAAGCCACAAAATGAAACGGGTCCATTAGACCCCTAAAGCTGGCTGAGTAACAACAATATGAACGTTGCAGGGAAAATTTCTCAACCAGTGTCTGCATCCCACAGGGATTCTTCTTTTGCGTTTCTGCACCTGCGGTTCCCACACAAGGTTGCAACATTGTTTGTCAACACTGTCTGCTCTCATTTTCTCGCACATTTCACCCTCTGATGTTCTGTGTACATACACTGTGTGTGTGTGTGTGTGTGTGTGTGTGTGTGTGTGTGTGTGTGTGTGTGTGTGTGTGTGTGTGTGTGTGATAATACCTTATCCCATCAGACCCACAAACGCCGGCTGACTAACAACAATATGAACGTTGCACAAAAATAATTCTCTACCAGTGTCTGCATCCCAGAGGGATTCTTCTTTTGCGTTTCTGCACCTGCGGTTCCCACACAGGGTTGCAACATTTGTCAACACTGTCTGCTCTCATTTTCTCGCACAAAATGAGCCAAAGTCAGCGAGTCTCAGTTTGAAATATTAATTGTATCATTTTTCTTTGAATAAAAAAAATGAAAACTGGTCCCACAGACCCGAACACCACTAAAGGGTGTGATGAAGTTTAATGTGCTGTTCATGCTTAAACTTCTTAAAAATCTTAAATTACCCTCTGGGATAATTAAAGTATTTCTAATTCAGATTAAAAGGAGCAAATTTCGAATATGTTATGCTAATGTTATAAATGTGCCTGTTACTACATTACATATATATACTTACATCATGTATTTAAAACTTTAATAGAGGTGTATTGCGGTAACTCGAACTGATGCAACGAAACAAACTTAATCTTATGTGGGCGGGGCTTCAAGCATTGTTAAAGACCCACAACTGTCATCCGTGCACAAACAATCTTTAAGCCCCCCCGTCGTCTTCCAGCCCGCCTTTTTCCAAGACTCAATACCATCCCTCCTCCTCCTCCTACATATAGAACCCCCCCTCCCAGCACAACCAGCAGCTCAGGACCAGTCTTGCCTTCTGCTGCCTGTCAAAAGTACTTAACGAAGACAAACCCCCCCTTCCCCTACCACCACCCGCCAGCCTGACCCCCCATAGCTGCTCCACCTTACCCCCGAAAACGAGAGAAAAATAACGCATGCTGGGTGATGTAGGGGTCGCAGCAAAAAGGGCAGCCGCATCGCGACTGACACAAAAGCCAAAGACCGAGTTTAGCATGTAGAAGGGGGAAGACAAGAGGGACGGCGAGGAACGAAGTGAAGGACGGCGAGGACATAAGCACGGATGGATGGATGACGGCAATGAGGCTAGATGACAGGGTGACTGCATGCGGGGGAACTGGAGCACGGTAGAAGAAAAAAAATGCAGAGAGTCAAAAATGAGACAGAAACAGCGAGAAAATAGAGCGATGCTGACAAGCAGAGCGCACAAATGAGTGTGCTGACAGACAAATAAGAAAACCGGGAATGTCACTCTGTCGAATGCAGACCTCCGCCAAGACCATCAAACTTTATCAGTGTTGGATGTAATGCCGTTAGTCATTTTTAACATTGTCATTGCTTCCCAGGATTGGATTACTATTCCAAATGATACAACCTTGTTACTGTTATCGACAGTGAAATGTGGCACGTTATTATTGAAATTTAAATAGTTGCAAAGTTCATATTTGTGTTATTCAGCCGGGGTTTGTGGGGCATTTTGTGGCTTTTAATGCATCACAATCAAACACTTTTATGTTAAAATACTGAACCGATTTTTATTGGGATGAGGTAAACATATGTTTACCATATCACACACACACACACACACACATACACACACACGCACAGAGTGTAGATAAACCGAACATCAGAGGGTCAAATGTGCGAGAAAATGAGAGCAGACAGTGTTGACAAACAATGTTGCAACCTAGTGTGGGAACCGCAGGTGCAGAAACCCAAAAGAAGAATTCCTGTGGGATGCAGAAACTGGCAGAGAAATGTTTCCTTCCATTCATATTTTTGTTGCTTGGCCAGCGTTTGTGGGTCTGGTGGACCCGATGTATTTTGTGGCTTTTAATGCCTCACCATCAAACACTTTTATGTTAAAATACTGAACCGATTTTTATTGGGATAAGGTAAACATCTGTTTACCATATCACACGCACACACACACACACACACACACCCACAGAGTGTACGTACACAGAACATCAGAGGGTGAAATGTGTGAGAAAATGAGAGCAGACAGTGTTGACAAACAATGTTGCAACCTTGTGTGGGAACCGCCTGGTAGAGAAATTTTCCCTGCAAAGTTCATATTGTTGTTACTCAGCCAGCGTTTGTGGGTCTGATGGACCCGTTGCATTTTGTGGCTTTTAATGCATCACAATCAAACACTTTTATGTTAAAATACTGAACCGATTTTTATTGGGATAAGGTAAACATCTGTTTACCATATCACACGCACACACACACACACACACACACACACACACACACACACACACACACACACACACACACACAGAGCGTAGATACACAAAACATCAGAGGGTGAAATGTGCGAGAAAATGAGAGCAGACAGTGTTGACAATCAATGTTGCAAACTAGTGTGGGAACCGCAGGTGCAGAAACCCAAAAGAAGAATCCCTGTGGGATGCAGAAACTGGCAGAGAAATGTTCCCTTCCATTCATATTTTTGTTACTTTGCCAGCGTTTGTGGGTCTGATGGACCCGATGTATTTTGTGGCTTTTAATGCCTCACCATCAAACACTTTTATGTTAAAATACTGAACCGATTTTTATTGGGATAAGGTAAACATCTGTTTACCATATCACACGCACACACACACACACACACACACACACACACACACACACAGAGTGTAGATACACAGAACATCAGAGGGTGAAATGTGCGAGAAAATGAGAGCAGACAGTGTTGACAAACAATGTTGCAACCTTGTGTGGGAACCGCCTGGTAGAGAAATTTTCCCTGCAAAGTTCATATTGTTGTTACTCAGCCAGCGTTTGTGGATCTGATGGGCCCGTTGCATTTTGTGGCTTTTAATGCATCACAATCAAATACTTTTATGTTAAAATACTGAACCGATTTTTATTGGGATAACAATAAAAATACCACACACACACACACACACACACACACACACACACACACACACACACACACACACACAGAGCGTAGATACACAGAACATCAGAGTGTGAAATGTGCGAGAAAATGAGAGCAGTGTTGACAAACAATGTTGCAACCTAGTGTGGGAACCGCAGGTGCAGAAACCCAAAAGAAGAATCCCTGTGGGATGCAGAAACTGGCAGAGAAATGTTCCCTTCCATTCATATTTTTGTTACTTGGCCAGCGTTTGTGGGTCTGGTGGACCCGATGTATTTTGTGGCTTTTAATGCCTCACCATCAAACACTTTTATGTTAAAATACTGAACCGATTTTTATTGGGATAAGGTAAACATCTGTTTACCATATCACACGCACACACACACACACACACACACACACACACAGAGTGTACGTACACAGAACATCAGAGGGTGAAATGTGTGAGAAAATGAGAGCAGACAGTGTTGACAAACAATGTTGCAACCTTGTGTGGGAACCGCCTGGTAGAGAAATTTTCCCTGCAAAGTTCATATTGTTGTTACTCAGCCAGCGTTTGTGGGTCTGATGGACCCGTTGCATTTTGTGGCTTTTAATGCATCACAATCAAACACTTTTATGTTAAAATACTGAACCGATTTTTATTGGGATAAGGTAAACATCTGTTTACCATATCACACGCACACACACACACACACACACACACACACACACACACACACACACACACACACACAGAGAGCGTAGATACACAGAACATCAGAGGGTGAAATGTGCGAGAAAATGAGAGCAGACAGTGTTGACAAACAATGTTGCAACCTAGTGTGGGAACCGCAGGTGCAGAAACGCAAAAGAAGAATCCCTGTGGGATGCAGAAACTGGCAGAGAAATGTTCCCTTCCATTCATATTTTTGTTACTTGGCCAGCGTTTGTGGGTCTGATGGACCCGATGTATTTTGTGGCTTTTAATGCCTCACCATCAAACACTTTTATGTTAAAATACTGGTCAGATGTTCACCCTATCCCAATAAACATCATTATTACAGAGCATAATGAGTGTTCAACCTTGCGGTAAAAAAAATGTGTTGTTGGGGAAACAATCAAAAACACGACTGGTTGTTTGGACTGTCTCAACTGTGGGACACAGGTGCAAAAAAACTCACTATAAGGGACATAACACACCAGACAAGGCTTCAGACGACGAAAGATTTCCACGCAAGATGAAGCTACTGTATTTTTCGGACTATAAGTCGCTGTTTTTTGACTTATACTCAGGAGCGACTTGTGTGAAATTATTAACACATTTCCATAAGATATCAAATAATATTATTTAGCTCATTCACGTAAGAGACGAGACGTATAGGATTTAATCGGATTTAGCAATTAGGAGTGACAGATTGTTTGGTAAACGTATAGCATGTTCTATATGTTATAGTTATTTGAATGACTCTTACCATAATATGTTAGGTTAACATAGCAGGCACCTTCTCTGTTGGTTATTTTTGCCTCATATAACGTAAACTTATTCAGCCTGTTGTTCACTATTCTTAAAGGGGAACATTATCAACATTTCAAAAGGGTTAAAAACAATAAAAATCAGTTCCCAGTGGCTTGTTGTAATTTTTGAAGTTTTTTTCAAAATTCTACCGTTCCCAGAATATCCCTAAATAAAGCTTTAAAGTGCCGTATTTTCGCTGTCTTCGAAACCACTATCCATTTTCCTGTGACGTCACACAGTGCTGCCAAAGTAAACAAACAATGGGAATAGCACAGCAAGATATAGCGACATTAGCTCGGATTCAGACTCGGATTTCAGCGGCTTAAACGATTCAACAGATTACGCATGTATTGAAACAGATGGTTGGAGTATGAAAGTATTGAAGAAGAAACTGAAGCTATTGAGCGAATCGCTATTGACGCTATTCATAGCCATAGCATGGCCGAATAGCTGCGTTAGCATCGCCGGTAAAAATGTGCGGACCAAACGATCAGGATTTTCGCATTTTGTGATAATGGAGCAACTTACATCCGTCGATTGGTAAGTGTTTGTTTCACATTAAATGTGGGTGGAAGGAAACGTAATATAGTTGCAAATGCATCTGCAGGTTATCCATACATATCTGTGCCATGTCTGCTTTAGCACCGCCGGTAAATAGCATGTTAGCATCGATTAGCGTAGCATGTTAGCATCGATTAGCTGGCAGTCACGCCGCAACCAAATATGTCTGATTAGCACATAAGTCAACATCAACAAAACTCACCTTTGTGATTTCGTTGACTTTATCGTTGCAAATGCATCTGCAAGTTATCCATACATCTCTGTGGCATGTCTGTTATCGCCGGTCAAATGTGGAGACAATTTAAATAAATAAATGATAAATGGGTTGTACTTGTATAGCGCTTTTCTACCTTCAAGGTACTCAAAGCGCTTTGACACTACTTCCACATTTACCCATTCACACACACATTCACACACTGATGGAGGGAGCTGCCTTGCAAGGCGCCAACCAGCACCCATCAGGAGCAAGGGTGAAGTGTCTTGCTCAGGACACAACGGACGTGACGAGGTTGGTACTAGGTGGGATTTGAACTAGGGACCCTCGGGTTGCGCCCGGCCACTCTCCCACTGCGCCACGCCGTCCCTTAATTTGGTACATTCAATGGGGTTCTGGCGGCAGACACGTTCGCATCTTCGGGCCAGTGGTGCAACTTGAATCCCTCCCTGTTAGTGTTGTTACACCCTCCGACAACACACCGACGAGGCATGATGTCTCCAAGGTTCCAAAAAATAGTCGAAAAAAACGGAAAATAACAGAGCTGAGACCCAATGTTTACAATGTGTTGAAAATGAAAATGGCGGCTGTGTTACCTCGGCGACGTCACATTCTGACGTCATCGCATCCAGAGCGATAAACAGAAAGGCGTTTAATTTGCCAAAATTCACCCATTTAGAGTTCGGGAATCGGTTAAAAAAATATATGGTCTTTTTTCTGCACCATCAAGGTATATATTGACGCTTACATAGGTCTGGTGGTAATGTTCCCCTTTAATTTATTTTAAATTGCTTTTCAAATGTCTATTCAAATGTCCCCACAAAATGCGACTTATACTCCAGTGCAACTTGTTTTTTTCCTTCTTTATTATGCATTTTCGGCAAGTGCGATTTATACTCCGGAGCGATTTATACTCCGAAAAATACGGTAATCTCATATGCTATCACATCCATATTGGTGTATGTATATTGGCTTGTCAATATCATCCATTATCATATGTTATACTTGTTCTGAAAATGTCATGTATCCATCAAATCTGCTGTTGAAACTAGGACTATATAACCAACATATACATCGATTGGAAATGGATCAATCAATCAATCAATCAATGTTTATTTATACAGCCCTAAATCACAAGTGTCTCAAAGGGCTGCACAAACCACAACGACATCCTCGTTAGAGCCCACATAAGGGCAAGGAAAACTCATCCCAGTGGGACATCAGTGACAGTGACAATGACTATGAGAAACCTTGGAGAGGACCACATATGTGGGCAACCCCCTTCCCCTAGGGGACAGAAAGCAATGGATGTCGAGCGGGTCTAACATGATATTGTGAATGTCCAATCCATAGTGGATCTAACATAACCGTGAGAGTCCAGTCCAAATGGGATTCATTATAGTAGCGAGAGTCCAGTCTAAAGTGGAGCCAACAGGAAACCATCCCAAGCGGAGGTGGATCAGCCGATACACAGGCGAGTGATCCATCCTGGGTCCAGACTCTGGACAGCCAGTACTTCATCCATAGCCACCGGACCGGACCCCCTCCACAAGGGAGAGGAGGACAGAGGAGAAAAAGAAAAGAAACAGCAGATCAACTGGTCTAAAAATGGGGTCTATTTAAAGGCTAGAGTATACAAATTAGTTTTAAGATGAGACTTAAATGCTTCTACTGAAGTAGCATCTCGAACTGTTACCGGGAGGGCATTCCAGAGTAGTGGAGCCCGAATGGAAAAGGCTCTATAGCCCGCAGACTTTTTTTGGGCTCTGGGGATCACTAATAAGCCAAAGTCTTTTGAAAGCAGATTTCTTGCCGGGACATATGGTACAATACAATCGGCAAGATAGGCTGGAGCTAGACCGTGTAGTATTTTATACGTCAATCAATCAATCAATGTTCATTTATATAGCCCTAAATCACTAGTGTCTCAAAGGGCTGCACAAACCACAACGACATCCTCGTTAGAGCCCAGATAAGGGCAAGGAAAACTCATCCCAGTGGGACATCGGTGACAGTGACAATGACTATGAGAAACCTTGGAGAGGACCACATATGTGGGCAACCCCCTTCCCTTAGGGGACCAAAAGCAATGGATGTCGAGCGGGTCTAACATGATATTGTGAATGTCCAATCCATAGTGGATCTAACATAACCGTGAGAGTCCAGTCCAAATGGGATTCATTATAGTAGCGAGAGTCCAGTCTAAAGTGGAGCCAACAGGAAACCATCCCAAGCGGAGGTGGATCAGCCGATACACAGGCGAGTGATCCATCCTGGGTCCAGACTCTGGACAGCCAGTACTTCATCCATGGCCACCGGACCGGACCCCCTCCACAAGGGAGAGGAGGACAGAGGAGAAAAAGAAAAGAAACGGCAGATCAACTGGTCTAAAAATGGGGTCTATTTAAAGGCTAGAGTATACAAATTAGTTTTAAGATGAGACTTAAATGCTTCTACTGAAGTAGCATCTCGAACTGTTACCGGGAGGGCATTCCAGTGTACTGAAGCCCGAATGGAAAAGGCTCTATAGCCCGCAGACTTTTTTTGGGCTCTGGGGATCACTAATAAGCCAAAGTCTTTTGAAAGCAGATTTCTTGCCGGGACATATGGTACAATACATCGGCAAGATAGGCTGGAGCTAGACCGTGTAGTATTTTATACATTAATCAATCAATCAATCAATGTTTACTTATATAGCCCTAAATCACTAGTGTCTCAAAGGGCTGCACAAACCACCACGACATCCTCGGTAGGCCCACATAAGGGCAAGGAAAACTCACACCCAGCGGGACATCGGTGACAATAATGACCCAGTGGGACGTCTGTGACAATAATGATTATGAAAACCTTAGAGAGGAGGAAAGCAATGGATGTCGAGCGGGTCTAACATGATACTGTGAAAGTTCAATCCACAATGGATCCAACACAGTCGCGAGAGTCCAGTCCAAAGCGGATTCAACACAGCAGCGAGAGTCCCGTTCACAGCGGAGCCAGCAGGAAACCATCCCAAGCGGAGGCGGATCAGCAGCGCAGAGATGTCGAGGCGGATCAGCAGCGCAGATGTCCCCAGCCGATACACAGGCAAGCAGTACATGGCCACCGGATCGGACCGGACCCCCTCCACAGGGGAGAGTGGGACATAGAAGAAAAAGAAAAGAAACAGCAGATCAACTGGTCTAAAAAGGGAGTCTATTTAAAGGCTACAGTATACAAATGAGTTTTAAGGTGAGACTTAAATGCTTCTACTGAGGTGGCATCTCGAACTGTTACCGGGAGGGCATTCCAGAGTACTGGAGCCCGAACGGAAAACGCTCTATAGCCCGCAGACTTTTTTTGGGCTTTGGGAATCACTAACAAGCCGGAGTCCTTTGAACGCAGATTTCTTGCCGGGACATATGGTACAATACAATCGGCAAGATAGGATGGAGCTAGACCGTGTAGTATTTTATACGTAAGTAGTAAAACCTTAAAGTCACATCTTAAGTGCACAGGAAGCCAGTGCAGGTGAGCCAGTACAGGCGTAATGTGACCAAACTTTCTTGTTCTTGTCAAAAGTCTAGCAGCCGCATTTTGTACCAACTGTAATCTTTTAATGCTAGACATGGGGAGACCCGAAAATAATACGTTACAGTAGTCGAGGCGAGACGTAACAAACGCATGGATAATGATCTCAGCGTCTTTAGTGGACAGAATGGAGCGAATTTTAGCGATATTACGGAGATGAAAGAAGGCCGTTTTAGTAACGCTTTTAATGTGTGCCTCAAAGGAGAGAGTTGGGTGGAAGATAATACCCAGATTCTTTACCGTGTCGCCTTGTTTAATTGTTTGGTTGTCAAATGTTAGAGTTGTATTATTAAATAGAGTTCGGTGTCTAGCAGGACCGATAATCAGCATTTCCGTTTTTTTTGGCGTTGAGTTGCAAAAAGTTAGCGGACATCCATTGTTTAATTTCATTAAGACACGCCTCCAGCTGACTACAATCCGGCGTGTTGGTCAGCTTTAGGGGCATGTAGAGTTGGGTGTCATCAGCATAACAATCAATGTTCATTTATACAGCCCTAAATCACTAATGTCTCAAAGGGCTGCACAAACCGCTACGACATCCTCGATAGGCCCGCATAAGCAATTTTTGTTTTTTTCCCGTATCCCTTTTCAGTGGGCGCCCTTGCCATCCATCCATCCATTTTCTACCGCGTATTCCCCTTTGGGGTCGCGGGGGCGCTGGCGCCTATCTCAGCTACAATCGGGCGGAAGGCGGGAGCTAATCTCATAGTCGCTCAATGCTATTATATTGGTGTATTTATACTGACTCGTCATTACCATCCATTATTATGTTATACTTGTTCTGATATTGTTACTTGTCCATCAAATCTGCTGTTGAAACTTGGACTATATAACCAACAAACATAACATCAGCCTAGGAGTATTTAAGCTTGTCACTGACAGCTTGGTCTTGCCGGTTAACTTGTTTTTATTTGTAATTCATGGTGTGTACTTCTGAAGTGAAGTGAATTATATTTATATAGCGCTTTTCTCGAGTGACCCAAAGCGCCTTACATAGTGAAAACCAATATCTAAGTTACATTTAAACCAATGTGGGTGGCACTGGGAGCAGGTGGGGAAAAAGTGTTTTGCCCAAGGACACAACGGCAGTGACTCGGTTGGCAGAAGCGGGGATCGAACCCGGAACCCTCAAGTTGCTGGCGCGGCCTCATCGCCTTTTGTTACCACGTTTTGGACTTACCGTATTTCCTTGAATTGCCGCAGGGCATATAGTATGCGCCTGCCTTGAATTACTGCCGGGTCGAACTCGCTTCCCAAAATAATTAGCGCATGCTAAGTATTAGCGCCTGGTCAAACTTGTGACGTCACGAGTGACACTTCCCCTGTCATCATTTTCAAAATGGAGGAGGCCGATTTCAATACCGGTAATTTAAAAATCGCATGAAGGGAAGAAGATTAAGAGCTATTCAGTAGGATTTAAGGTCCAAGCTTACATCACACTCAAATTTTTACTGCATGCCTTTGGTAAGTGCCGGAGTGAGAAGAGGTTTTTAAATAATTAGCGGCAATTCAAGGAAAATACGGTATTACATTTTTCTCTTTTTGTAATTCAACCTGGCTTCACGGGGGAAAAGGGGTTAGTGCGTCTGCCTCACAATACCAATCAATCAATCAATCAATCAATGTTTATTTATATAGCCCCAAATCACAAATGTCTCAAAGGACTGCACAAATCATTACGACTACAACATCCTCGGAAGAACCCACAAAAGGGCAAGGAAAACTCACACCCAGTGGGCAGGGAGAATTCACATCCAGTGGGACGCCAGTGACAATGCTGACTATGAGAAACCTTGGAGAGGACCTCAGATGTGGGCAACCCCCCCCCCCCTCTAGGGGACCGAAAGCAATGGATGTCGAGCGGGTCTAACATGATACTGTGAAAGTTCAATCCATAGTGGCTCCAACACAGCCGCGAGAGTTCAGTTCAAAGCGGATCCAAGACAGCAGCGAGAGTCCCGTCCACAGGAGACCATCTCAAGCGGAGGCGGGTCAGCAGCGTAGAGATGTCCCCAACCGATACAGGCGAGCGGTCCATCCTGGGTCCCGACGAGCGGTCCATCCTGGGTCTCGACTCTGGACAGCCAGTACTTCATCCATGGTTATCGGACCGGACCCCCTCCACAATACGAAGGTCCTGCAGTCCTGGGTTCAATCCCAGGCTCGGGATCTTTCTGTGTGGAGTTTGCATGTTCTCCCCGTGAATGCGTGGGTTCCCTCCGGGTACTCCGGCTTCCTCCCACTTCCAAAGACACGCACCTGGGGATAGGTTGCTTGGCAAGACTAAATTGGCCCTAGTGTGTGAATGTGAGTGTGAATGTTGTCTGTCTGTCTGTGTTGGCCCTGCGATGAGGTGGCGACTTGTCCAGGGTGTACCCCGCCTTCCGCCTGATTGTAGCTGAGATAGGCGCCAGCGCCCCCCGCCACCCCAAAAGGGAATAAGCAGTAGGAAATGGATGGATGGATGTAATTCAACCTTGCCTCCCGTCTCTGCATCCTGGGGTCACCTCCTTGATCAGTTCCTAACAATAAACCCTGCAAGAACGTCTTGCCCTCACGCTTTTTGCATCCAGTGGCAGTAAAAGAAAAGACCAACAGCCATGAAAACAAACCTCCCGCTTCGGGCTATTCGCTCCCTTCTTCTTCCTGCTGTAATTATTTGTCCCTTTTAGGGGTTCACCAGCCGACGACGGCCTAAGTGTTTGGACAGTGATCCCCTTGCTGAATGCCGAGACTTGTCTGTAGTCTCATGCACAAAGCCGGATTACCGAGCAGCCCCAAAACAAGCGACTCGGCCTCAGACCACCGGAGGGACCCCGGAGGCGCTAAATCCACCGCGCGTGAACGCTCCCCCCGTTATACGCCACACAGGCAGGAATGCTTGGAGCGGCTCCAGTTTGGCCGACGCTGACCGACGTCCAGTGTGCTGCGTGGAACAAATGTCAAGTCCGTGTGTTCCCAAACGTGCCGCGCAACATCCGGACTGGCAGGAAGGCTGCGGCTATTCGGCCCGGGAGGAATTCAGAGCCTGCAGAATGAAGTCTCAGTGGTGTCGGATGACAAAACAAGTGAAGGACAGCGCCTACTTCAAATAGAAGGGCCGTCTGAAAACAGAGAGGGGTTTAATCCATCACTTGCCATCAGCCCACAACTCGGTTCTAATGCTGCATTGCAGAGAAGTCGGGACTTGCAGACCTGCTTATATATGAATAGCCAATGCAAACTAAAGGCCTACTGAAATGGGATTTTCTTACTTAAACGGGGATAGCAGGTCCATTCTACGTGTCATACTTGATCATTTTGCCATATTGCCGTATTTTTGCTGAAAGGATTTAGTAGAGAACATCCGCGATAAAGTTCGCAACTTTTAGTCGCTAATAAAAAAGCCTTGCCTGTACCGGAAGTAGCAGACGATGTGGGTGTGACGTCACGGGTTGTGGAGCTCCTCACATCTGAACATTGTTTACAATCATGGCCACTACCGAGAAAGCGAAAATGTTCCCATTAATTTGAGCGAGGATGAAAGATTTGTGGATGAGGAAAGTTAGAGTGAATAATAAAGAAGAAAAAAAAAAAGACAGGGCAGTGGGAGCGATTCAGATGTTATTAGACAATAACATCTGAATCGCTTGATTCAGAATTGAATTGTGGGGCGGCATAGCTCGGTTGGTAGAGCGGCCGTGCCAGCAACTTGAGGGTTGCAGGTTCGATTCCCGCTTCCGCCATCCTAGTCACTGCCGTTGTGTCCTTGATTAAATGGGTTGTACTTGTATAGCGCTTTTCTACCTTCAAGGTACTCAAAGCGCTTTGACACTACTTCCACATTTACCCATTCACACACACATTCACACACTGATGGAGGGAGCTGCCATGCAAGGCGCCAACCAGCACCCATCAGGAGCAAGGGTGAAGTGTCTTGCTCAGGACACAACGGACGTGACGAGGTTGGTATTAGGTGGGATTTGAACCAGTGACCCTCGGGTTGCGCACGGCCACTCTTCCACTGCGCCACGCCGTCCTTGGGCAAGACACTTTACCCACCTGCTCCCACTACCACCCACACTGGTTTAAATGTAACTTAGATATTGGGTTTCACTATGTAAAGCGCTTTGAGTCACTCGAGAAAAGCGCTATATAAATATAATTCACTTCACTTCACTTCAAAATTTTACTAGGATAATTCTGGAAAATCCCTTATCTGCTTACTGTGTTACTAGTGTTGTAGTGAGGTTATACTGTCGTACCTGAAAGTCGGAGGGGTGTGGCCACGGGTGTGGTGACCGCCAGTGTCTCTGACAGGTGCACGAGGGACGACGCAAGCTCCGCTCATGTCTACGGTAAGAGCCGACTTATAACCACAATTTTCCAACCGAAACCTGCCCGTTGACATGTGGTCGGGAACAATGTTCGCTTGACCGCTCTGTTCCATAGTAAATCTTCACCTTCGGGAATGTAAACAAGGGAACACCGACTGTGTTTGTGTTGCTAATGGCAGCTGCAATACACCGCTTTTCACCTATATCTTTCTTCTTTGACGTCTCCATTATCAATTGAACAAATTGCAAAAGATTCAGCACCACAGATGTCCAGAATACTGTGTAATTACGCGTTTAAAGCAGACTACTTATAGCTGGGATCGGGCTGGAAGAAAATGTACGCTACAACCCGAGACGTCACGTGCACGAGTCATCATACTGACGTTTTCAAAAGGATACTTCGCGCGAAATTTAAAATTGCAATTTAGTAAACTAAAAAGGCCGTATTGGCATGTGTTGCAATGTTAATATTTCATCATTGATATATAAACTATCAGACTGTGTGGTCGGTAGTAGTGGGTTTCAGTAGGCCTTTAAGTGGACTGACCATACATCAGAATTGATTAACGTGGACATAAACAAGTTGAAAAACGTATTCGGGTGTTACCATTTAGTGGTTAATTGTACGGAATATGTACTGAACTGTGCAATATACTAATACAAATTTCAATCAATCGATCATGTCAGTAGGTGGCAGCAGGTAGTTCATTGCTTTGTAAAAGTCGGAATGTGTCAGATGAGACGAGGACGGTTCGTTGTGATCCCAATATGCAGACCACATTGTGCAGGTAAAAATGTATGTAACGCTTAAACCAAAAATGAACGAAAAAGGGAAAGGAAAAAGGCAAAGAAGCATCGGGATGGTTATGTAAAACGACAGTAAAACTGAACGGGCTACAAAGTAAACGGAAACAGAACGCTGGACGACAGCAAAAACTGTGGAGCAGGCAACAATGTCCACACAAAGAACAATATTGCTAACACAAAGCAGGTGCAGGGAGGTGAGGTGAGGGGAGCAGTGAGCAGCAGCGGTGGCCGCGCCCGGCACTCAGTGTATGAGGATTTAACCCCCCCAATTCCAACCCTTGATGCTGAGTGCCACCAATAACCATAACACCAGCTGCCGTTGCCATTTGTAATAAAAACTAGTGTATATTTCTAAATTAGGATATTTGTCGGCACAGGAATCCATCCATCCATCCGTTTTTCTACCGCTTATTCCCCTTTGGAGTCACGGGGGGCGCTGGTGCCTATCTCAGCTACAATCGGGCGGAAGGCGGCGTACACTCTGGACAACTCGCCAACTCATCACAAGGCCAACACAGATAGACAGACAACATTCATACTCACATTCACACACTAGGGCCAATTTAGTGTTGCCAATCAACCTATCCCCAGGTGCATGTCTTTGGAAGTGGGAGGAAGCCGGAGTACCCGGAGGGAACCCACGCAGTCACGGGGAGGACATGCAAACTCCACACAGAAAGATATGTAATGCTTAAACCAAAAATGAACAAAAGGGAAAGGAAAAAGGCAAAGAAGCATCGGGATGGTTATGTAAAACGACAGTAAAACTGAACGGGCTACAAAGTAAACAGAAACAGAACGCTGGACGACAGCAAAAACTGTGGAGCAGAGACCACAAAGTACATCTGTACATGACATGGCCTGCAACAATGTCCACACAAAGAACAATAGCAACAATTTAAATAGCCTTGTTTGCTAACACAAAGCAGGTGCAGGGAGGTGAGGGGAGCAGTGAGCAGCAGCGGTGGCCGCGCCCGGCACTCAGTGTATGATGATTTAACCCCCCCAATTCCAACCCTTGATGCTGAGTGCCACCAATAACCATAACACCAGCTGCCGTTGCCATTTGTAATAAAAACTAGTGTATATTTCTAAATTAGGATATTTGTCGGCACAGGAATCCATCCATCCATCCGTTTTTCTACCGCTTATTCCCCTTTGGAGTCACGGGGGGCGCTGGTGCCTATCTCAGCTACAATCGGGCGGAAGGCAGGGTACACCCTGGACAAGTCGCCACCTCATCACAGGGCCAACACAGATAGACAGACAACATTCACACTCACATTCACACACTAGGGCCAATTTAGTGTTGCCAATCAACCTATCCCCAGGTGCATGTCTTTGGAAGTGGGAGGAAGCCGGAGTACCCGGAGGGAACCCACGCAGTCACGGGGAGAACATGCAAACTCCACACAGAAAGATATGTAATGCTTAAACCAAAAATGAACAAAAGGGAAAGGAAAAAGGCAAAGAAGCATCGGGATGGTTATGTAAAACGACAGTAAAACTGAACGGGCTACAAAGTAAACAGAAACAGAACGCTGGACGACAGCAAAATCTGTGGAGCAGAGACCACAAAGTACATCTGTACATGACATGGCCAGCAACAATGTCCACACAACGAAGAATAGCAACAACTTAAATAGCCTTGTTTGCTAACACAAAGCGGGTGCAGGGAGGTGAGGGGAGCAGTGAGCAGCAGCGGTGGCCGCGCCCGGGACTCAATGTATGATGATTTAACCCCCCCAATTCCAACCCTTGACGCTGAGGGCCACCATTAACCATAACACCAGTCGCCATTGCCATTTGTAATAAAAACTAGTGTATATTTCTAAATTAGGATATTTGTCGGCACGGGAACATTACAACGCGGCTGACAAGGTGTGGAGGAAGTCATTTGCATGTAAAATATGGCCTCATTTTCAAAAAACAGTCAAAAATTAGCTTGAAGAGTGTCGGTAAAGCAAAATGCATGTAACATTTCGACCAAAGCACCCCCCATTATGTGTTATGTAGATTGCAAAGAGGTGTTTTAAATGAGGATTAAAAGGCATAATATGACCCATTTGCATAAAATAAGAAGTCTGGTTGACTTCAAACGTTGGAGATTAACACCAGCCGACGTCTGCAAAGTCTGCTGTACCAGAGCTCCAAAAACCATGCGCTCTTCTGCCAACAATTCAATAGTAATACTATTAAGATGCTCCGCATGGCTACCAGATGGTGATGTAGTTGCAGGAAAATAATAAATGTATATTATTAGGAGTCTGTTTCGTCCCTGAAGGCAGCGTGCCGTGAGATACAGTCTGCCGTGCTGTGGGAGATTATCTAATTTCACCTATTTGGGTTGAAAAAGTTTTTTGCAAACCAGTAATTATAGTCTGCAAATGATGTGTTGTTGTTCAGTGTCAGTGCTGTCCAGAGCTCGCCAGAGTAACCGTGTAATACTCTTCCATATCAGTAGGTGGCAGCAGGTAGCTCATTGCTTTGTAGATGTCGGAAACAGTGGGAGGCAGTGTGCAGGTAAAAAGGTGTCTAATGCTTAAACCAAAAATAAACAAAAGGTGAGTGCCCCGAAGAAATAGGCATTGACGCTTAAGGAAGGCTATGCAGAACGAAACTAAAACTGAACTGGCTGCAAAGTAATCAAAAACAGAATGCTGGACGACAGCAAAGACTTACTGTGGAGCAAAGATGGCGTCCACAAAGTACATCCGAACATGACATGACAATCAACTATGTCCCCATAATGAAGGATAAAAACAACTAAAATTGTCTTGATTGCTAAAACAAAGTAGATGCAGGACATGTCGGTAAGTAATTGCTTTGTAGATGTCGGAAACAGCGGGAGGCAGTGTGAAGGTAAAAAGGTGTCCATTTCTTAAACCAAAAATAAACAAAAGGATGTGTGCCTCTAAGAAAAAAGCATTGAATCTTAAGGAAGGCTTTGCAGAACGAAACTAAAACTGAACTGGCTGCAAAGTAATCAAAAACAGAATGCTGGACGACAGCAAAGACTTACTGTGGAGCAAAGACGGCGTCCACAAAGTACATCCGAACATAAGATGACAATCAACTATGTCCCCACAATGAAGGACAAAAACAACTAAAATTGTTTTGATTGCTAAAACAAAGTAGATGCAGGACATGTCGGTAGCTAATTGCTTTGTAGATGTCGGAAACAGCGGGAGGCAGTGTGAAGGTAAAAAGGTGTCTAATGCTTAAACGAAAAATAAACAAAAGGTGAGTGCCCCTAAGAAAAAGGCATTGAAGCTTATGGAAGGCTTTGCAGAACGAAACTAAAACTGAACTGGCTGCAAAGTAATCAAAAACAGAATGCTGGACGACAGCAAAGACTTACTGTGGAGCAAAGACGGCGTCCACAAAATACATCTGGACATGACATGACAATCGACAAAGTCCCTACAATGAAGGATAAAAACCACAAAAATTGTCTTGATTGCTAAAACAAAGTAGATGCAGGACACGTCGGTAAGTAATTGCTTTGTAGATGTCAAAAACAGCGGGAGGCAGTGTGAAGGTAAAGGTGTCCATTTCTTAAACCAAAAATAAACAAAAGGTGAGTGCTCCTAAGAAACAGGTATTTTAAGCTTAAGGAAGGCTATGCAGAACAAAACTAAAACTGAACTGGCTGCAAAGTAATCAAAAACAGAATGCTGGACGACAGCAAAGACGGCGTCCACAAAATACATCCGAACATGACATGACAATCAACAATGTCCCCATAATGAAGGATAAAAACAACTAAAATTGTATTGATTGCTAAAACAAAGTAGATGCAGGACATGTCGGTAGCTAATTGCTTTGTAGATGTCGGAAACAGTGGGAGGCAGTGTGAAGGTAAAAAGGTGTCTAAAGCTTAAACCCAAAATAAACAAAAGGATGTGTGCCTCTAAGAAAAAAGCATTGAATCTTAAGGAAGGCTTTGCAGAACGAAACTAAAACTGAACTGGCTGCAAAGTAATCAAAAACAGAATGCTGGACGACAGCAAAGACGGCGTCCACAAAATACATCCGAACATGACATGACAATCAACAATGTCCCCATAATGAAGGATAAAAACAACTAAAATTGTATTGATTGCTAAAACAAAGTAGATGCAGGACATGTCGGTAAGTAATTGTTTTGTAGATGTCGGAAACAGTGGGAGGCAGTGTGCAGGTAAAAAGGTATCCATTTCTTAAACCAAAAATAAACAAAAGGTGGGTGCCCCTAAGAAAAGGGCATTGAAGTTTAGGGAAGGCTATGCAGAACGAAACTAAAACTGAACTGGCAGCAAAGTAATCAAAAACAGAATGCTGGACGACAGCAAAGACTTACTGTGGAGCAAATACGGCGTCCACAAAGTACATCCGAACATAAGATGACAATCAACTATGTCCCCACAATGAAGGACAAAAACAACTAAAATTGTCTTGATTGCTAAAACAAAGTAGATGCAGGACATGTCGGTAGCTAATTGCTTTGTAGATGTCGGAAACAGTGGGAGGCAGTGTGCAGGTAAAAAGGTGTCTAAAGCTTAAACCCAAAATAAACAAAAGGATGTGTGCCTCTAAGAAAAAAGCATTGAATCTTAAGGAAGGCTTTGCAGAACGAAACTAAAACTGAACTGGCTGCAAAGTAATCAAAAACAGAATGCTGGACGACAGCAAAGACTTACTGTGGAACAAAGACGGCGTCCACAAAGTACATCCGAACATGACATGACAATCAACAATGTCCCCACGAAGAAGGATAAAAACAACTAAAATCGTCTTGATTGCTAAAACAATTTAGATGCAGGACATGTCTGCAGCTAATTGCTTTGCAGATGTCAAAAACAGCGGGAGGCAGTGTGCAGGTAAAAAGGTGTCTAATTCTTAAACCAAAAATAAACAAATGGTGGGTGCTGCTAAGAAAAAGGCATTGAAGCTTAAGGAAGGCTATGCAGAACTAAACTAAAACTGAACTGGCTGCAAAGTAATCAAAAACAGAATGCTGGACGACAGCAAAGACTTACTGTGGAGCAAAGATGGCGTCCACAAAGTACATCCGAACATTACATGACAATCAACAATGTCCCCACAATGAAGGATAAAAACAACAAAAATTGTCTTGATTGCTAAAACAAAGTAGATGCGGGACATGTCGCTGAAAGGAAAACATGAAACTGCTATAAGAAAATACCAAAAATAGAGAAAAAGCCATTAAAATAGGAGCGCAAGACAAGAACATAAAAACCAAACACAGGAAAACAGCAATAAGCTCAAAATAAGTCACGGCGTGATGTGACAGTACACCTACTTTGAGACAAGAGCTATATTGATGCATGCTTGGTTATGCTTTAAAGTCATATCCAACAATCGCGACAACGACTTTTTAGTGACAAGTGAGTTCCGTTTATTGATGGTGTCTGCTGGTGGTGTGCCTCCGGATTTTTTCAAGGCAAAAAAATGTGCCTTGGCTCAAAAAAGGTTGAAAAACACTACCTTAAGGGCCAATCTGCAGTGATATAACTGACCATTAGATGGCAATATAATGGTTTGGGCTTTTTTCCAGTGCAAAAAAAGGCCTGGGTGTGTTAAAACAAATCAAAACACAACCTTTCCTAGTGTCCGCCTTGAGATTGATAGGTTGTGAGTTCAAACCCCGGCCAGGTCATACCAAAGACTATAAAAACGGGACCCATTACCTCCCTGCTTGGCACTCAGTCAGCATCATGAGTTGGAATTGGGGGTTAAATCACCAAAAATTAGAGACGGCCGATATAAATCTGCCGATAAAT
>NC_084624.1:50747777-50775277 GCF_033978795.1 Nerophis ophidion
CCACGCAGCTCTCGCTGATTTCGAGGCCGGTCCTGGCACAGCCCAGTTCGCTGCAGGCCGGCGGGCCACGCCCCCTCCATAGTTAGCTTCAGAATAACAATGTTATTACAAAGAATACGAGACCTATTATACTCTAGAAATGTTGGTCTTACTTAAAAATGCACATGTTTAGTTGTGTTCAGTGTTGAAACAAAATATTATATGGCTCTTACGGAAATACATTTTAAAATATTTGGCTTTTTGGCTCTCTCAGCCAAAAAGGTTCCCGACCCTTGATGTAGACGATGCAATATATGTAAAAAATGTGCACCAGTCGTGGAAAATGAGCAAACAACATAAATATCCATCATCCATCCATCATCTTCCGCTTATCCGAGGTCGGGTCGAGGGGGCAACAGCCTAAGCAGGGAAACCCAGACTTCCCTCTCCCCAGCCACTTCGTCTAGCTCTTCCCGGGGGATCCCAAGGCGTTCCCAGGCCTTCCCAACGTGTCCTGGGTCTTCCCCGTGGCCTCCTACCGGTTGGACGTGCCCTAAACACCTCCCTAGGGAGGCGTTCGGGTGGCATCCTGACCAGATGCCCGAACCACCTCATCTGGCTCCTCTCGATGTGGAGGAGCAGCGGCTTTACTTTGAGTTCCTCCCGGATGGCAGAGCTTCTCACCCTATCTCTAAGGGAGAGACCCGCCACACGGCGGAGGAAACTCATTTCGGCCGCTTGTACCCGTGATCTTATCCTTTCGGTCATGACCCAAAGCTCATGACCATAGGTGAGGATGGGAACGTAGATCGACCGGTAAATTGAGAGCTTTGCCTTCCGGCTCAGCTCCTTCTTCACCACAACGGATCGGTACAACGTCCGCATTACTGAACAAACAACATAAATAACATCCTGTAATTTGATTTTGATGGTATTTTTCTATCTTTATAGATTGAAAATTAACACCAATGAGTTGACTGATAAACATTATCACATAATTTTTTTCAGAAAGTATGAATAACAACAAAATGAAGGTTGAAATCTATTACCAGCAACATCCATCCATTTTTTACCGCTTATTCCCTTTGGGGTCGCTGGTGCCTATCTCAGCTAAAATCGGGCGGAAGGCGGGGTACACCCTGGACAAGTCGCTACCTCATTATTAGCAACATGTAAGTGTAAAACAAAAACCCAACATTATGATTTGTACATTGTTCTGTTTTCAAACAAAGAAAACAATCTGAAGTTGTCTTTATTTTTAGGTTATCGTGCCGTGATTTTACCAGCCTGGCCGACTTGGGAGTCAATCAATCATCAATCAATGTTTATTTATATAGCCCCAAATCACAAATGTCTCAAAGGACTGCACAAATCATTACGACTACAACATCCTCGGAAGAACCCACAAAAGGGCAAGGAAAACTCACACCCAGTGGGCAGAGAGAATTCACATCCAGTGGGACGCCAGTGACAATGCTGACTATGAGAAACCTTGGAGAGGACCTCAGATGTGGGCAACCCCCCCTCTCCAGGGGACCGAAAGCAATGGATGTCGAGCGGGTCTAACATGATACTGTGAAAGTTCAATCCATAGTGGCTCCAACACAGCCGCGAGAGTTCAGTTCAAGCGGATCCAAGACAGCAGCGAGAGTCCCGTCCACAGGAAACCATCTCAAGCGGATCAGCAGCGTAGAGATGTCCCCAACAGATACAGGCGAGCGGTCCATCCTGGGTCTCGACTCTGGACAGCCAGTACTTCATCCATGGTCATCGGAGTAGATTTTTCTCCATGTGGCCCCCGATCTAAAATGAGTTTGACTCCCCTGGTATTAGGTCCAATAATATGATTTTGAGCAACTTCACCCTGGCCAAAATTTTTCCAAAAGATAAAATTGTAGGACAAAAAAATGTAATTTGCATGGGATCTCCAGGTCAAAAAACAGTAAAAAAGATATGTTCCGCAAAATGTCTGTTGGTGTGGACAGGGACTATACATGACCTTCCTTATTTCCGACTAGGGTAAAAAGCCCTACATGTTGCAGAAGAAACTCTTTTGAGTCCATTTCAAAAACAAGATTGAATATTTGAGGAGAAGGAAGGTTGCTTTCAAGTACTGAATGTCCTCCACAGGAAACAACACCACCTAGACAAATTTTCACCTTCATAAAACCTACGGTCCCTCGCTCGTTTAATCTTTCTGATAGCGACGGCGGCACTCTCGCATCGGGGCCCCGAGAAGGGCCGCTAAGAAAAGGCCCATCCATCCATCCATCATCTTCCGCTTATCCGAGGTCGGGTCGCGGGGGCAGCAGCCTAAGCAGGGAAGCCCAGACTTCCCTATCTCCAGCCACTTCGTCTAGCTCTTCCCGGGGGATCCCGAGGCGTTCCCAGGCCAGACGGGAGACATAGTCTTTCCAACGTGTCCTGGGTCTTCCCCGTGGCCTCCTACCAGCTGGACGTGCCCTAAACACATCCCTAGGGAGGCGTTCGGGTGGCATCCTGACCAGATGCCCGAACCACCTCATCTGGCTCCTCTCGATGTGGAGGAGCAGCGGCTTTACGTTGAGCTCCTCCCGGATGGCAGAGCTTCTCACCCTATCTCTAAGGGAGAGACCCGCCACCCGGCGGAGGAAACTCATTTCGGCCGCTTGTACCCGTGATCTTATCCTTTCGGTCATGACCCAAAGCTCATGACCATAGGTGAGGATGGGAACGTAGATCGACCGGTAAATTGAGAGCTTTGCCTTCCGGCTCAGCTCCTTCTTCACCACAACGGATCGATACAACGTCCGCATTACTGAAGACGCCGCACCGATCCGCCTGTCGATCTCACGATCCACTCTTCCCCCACTCGTGAACAAGACTCCTAGGTACTTGAACTCCTCCACTTGGGGCAGGGTCTCCTCCCCAACCCGGAGATGGCACTCCACCCTTTTCCGGGCGAGAACCATGGACTCGGACTTGGAGGTGCTGATTCTCATTCCGGTCGCTTCACACTAAGAAAAGGCATCGAAACTAAAACTGAACTGGCTACGAAGTAAACAAAAAAACTGAATTCTGGACGACAGCAAAGACTAGCACCCCTTTCCTTTCCAGGGGCGGAAAGATGATCTCGTCCAAAAGCTTCATCTGAGGATGAAGATGATGTAAGAGACAAGGATCGAGATGGAGCGGGAAGGCCAGGCGGGGTGAGTCGGCGAGTCAAAGGGTTATGCGGGGACGATATGCCGCAAATTAAATCGTTTGGAACAATGAAAGATTGTTGCCAAGCAACCCGGCTGGAACAGGGTTACTGGGGCAACCGAGGTGACTCCAAGATTGACCCGAGAAATGGAGTCTTCGCTGGAATCCATCAGAGCACGCACACTATCAAACAGCGTGTGTGAGTGTTTGTGTGTGTATCGGACAAATAAAAAGCATGAAAAAAGGAGTTGCAGTCTGCAATCAACATGGCGCGTGTCTTCTGAAGGAGACGCTGGCTCATGCCGTCTCAAAACCCACAGCTCAGGAAGCGCAAATGTCCGTGATGGAATAAATCAACTCTTTTGTCCAAGAAGGTTGGCAGCGCTCTCAGAAAAAAGCTTTTTTTGGGGTGAAAACAAACAAACAAACAAAAAATATGCTAAATTGTGTTTTTGGCAAGGAAGATAGTGTGACACTTCAGGATGCACACAGGAGCCCTCACCGCCACACAACTTCAGTCATTTTCCATCAAGCAGCACTTTGGTTTGCTTTTCACGAACAGAAGTTAGGGATATTCTGGTGAAATTCCAAGATTAAGAATAAAATGTTAAGTTAAACCAGCCCCTCCCAGTCCGAGTCCATGGTTCTCGCCCGGTAATGGGTGGAGTGCCATCTCCGGGTTGGGGAGGAGACCCTGCCCCAAACGGAGGAGATCAAGTACCTCGGAGGAGTCTTGTTCAAGAGTGAGGGAAGAGTGGATCGGTGCGGCGTATTCAGTAATGCAGACGCTGTATCGATCCGTCGTGGTGCAGAAGGAGCTGAGCCAGAAGGCAAAGCTCTCAATTTACCAGTCGATCTACGTTCTCATCCTCACCTATGGTCATGAGCTTTGGGCTGTGACCGAAAGGACCAGACCATGGGTACAAGCGGCCGAAATGTGCTTCCTCCGACGGGTGGCGGGGCTCGCCCTGCCATCTGGGAGGAACTCTTTTAGGGCACGTCTAACTGGCACGTTTGGAAGACTATGTCTCCTGGCTGGCCTGGGAACGCTTCGGGATCCCCCGGGAGGAGTTGGACATACTGGCTGAGGAGAGGGAAGTCTGTGCTTCCCTGCTTAGGCTGCTGCCCCCGCAACCTGACCTCGCATAAATGGAAGAAAATGGACGGCCTGATGGACTTACTTTCTTACACACCCAAGTAATTATTTAAAATGACAACTTTCGGGGAACATATTCTAAGTAACGAAAACTTAATTAAGGGATGTATAATAAGGCCATGCAGAATAAGGCATTAGTAAGTACTTAATGACTAATTAATAGCCAATATGTTACTAATTTGCATGTTAATAAGCAACTAATTCATGGTGAAGGGAATTATAGTTATATAGCACTTTTAAGTAATGAACCCCAATTGTGGAGAGGGGCGTAGCCTGCTGGGCTGCCGCAGAACGGGGTCTGCAAGGACCGGCCTCGAAGACAGCGACAGGTGAGTGGATGGCCCAGGTGGGCCTTGTTATCTAATCACCTGTCACCTTTATTAGCAGCAGCCCGACGAGACACTGTGTTGGAATTGGGAGCTGGAGAGCGAGCGAGAGCGACACGCCTATAAGAGACTACTTCAGAGCAATTCCAGATTGGATTCAAACTGTCTACCTGGCTCACGGAGGATCTTTCGGACTCAGGAGAACCCTCACGGCAAAGAGACCTTTTTACACCAATATCTAAGTAACATTTAAACCAGTGCCAGTGGCACTGGGAGCGGGTGGGTAAAGTGTCTTGCCTAAGGACACGACGGCAGTGACTAGGGATGGCGGAAGCGGGCATCGAACCTGGAACCCTAAAGTTGCTGGCACGGCCAGTCTACCAACCGAGCACATCGCCCCCGTGAATATGTTCCCCCATACTAAAAGTGTTACCCAACTTTTTACCTCTGTGCATGTACGCACTCACACATACACACACACACACACACACACACACACACACACACACACACACACACACACACACACACATTCTCTGGCTTTGTTGTGTAACTTGCTGAGCCACATGAGACTGGATGTTGGCCTGGATGTCCTTTGTTGCACACAGACCTCCTCTCTGTTTCTTCCGTGACTTTTGGCAAGTGCAGGCAATGTGTGTTTATGTGTTCTGGCAATTCTGACTAAATGGGGACATTGTTCTGTTTACACAGTCACCTATAGGGGACCTCTGACGGTATGGGGACACAAAAACAGGTCCCATAAAGGCTGTAGAAAGGGCAGTCCCCACAAGTGATGATCAAAAACTTGGTCTCCATTCCAAATGATAACCAGTGTGTGTGTGTGTGTGTGTGTGTGTGTGTGTGTGTGGGCTGGCAATTCTGACTTAATGGGGACATCGCTCTGTTTACACTATCACCTTTAGGGGACCTCTGACGGTATGGGGACACAAAAACAGGTCCCATAAAGGCTGTAGAAAGGGCAGTCCCCACAAGTGATGATCAAAAACTTGGTCTCCATTCCAAATGATAACCAGTGTGTGTGTGTGTGTGTGTGTGTGTGTGTGTGGGCTGGCAATTCTGACTTAATGGGGACATCGCTCTGTTTACACTATCACCTTTAGGGGACCTCTGACGGTATGGGGACACAAAAACAGGTCCCATAAAGGCTGTAGAAAGGGCAGTCCCCACAAGTGATGATCAAAAACTTGGTCTCCATTCCAAATGATAACCAGTGTGTGTGTGTGTGTGGGCTGGCAATTCTGACTTAATGGGGACATCGCTCTGTTTACACTATCACCTTTAGGGGACCTCTGACAGTATGGGGACACAAAAACAGGTACCCTAAAGACTGCGGAAAGGGCGGTCCCCACAGGTGATGATCAAAACGTGGACCCCGTTCCAAATGATGACCAGTGTGTGTGTGTGTGTGTGTGTGTGTGTGTGTGTGTGTGTGTGTGTGTGTGCTGGCAATTCTGACTGAATGGGGACATCGCACTGTTCAAACAGTCACCTTTAGGGGACGGCTGACGTATGGGGACACAAAAACAGGTCCCCTAAAGGCTGCAGAAAGGGCGGTCCCCACAGGTGATGATCAAAACTTGGACCCCATTCCAAATGATAACCAGTGTATGTGTGTGTGTGTGTGTGTGTGTGTGTGTTCTGGCAATTCAGACTTAATGGGGACATCGCTCTGTTTACACAGTCACCTTTAGGGGACCTCTGACGTTATGGGGACACAAAAACAGGTCCCCTAAAGGCTGCAGAAAGGGCGGTCCCCACAAGTGATGAGCAAAAACTTGGACCCCATTCCAAATGATAACCAGTGTGTGTGTGTGTGTGTGTGTGTGTGTGTGTGTGTGTGTGTGGGCTGGCAATTCTGACTTAATGGGGACATCGCTCTGTTTACACAGTCACCTTTAGGGGACCTCTGACAGTATGGGGACACAAAAACAGGTACCCTAAAGACTGCGGAAAGGGCGGTCCCCACAGGTGATGATCAAAACGTGGACCCCGTTCCAAATGATGACCAGTGTGTGTGTGTGTGTGTGTGTGTGTGTGTGTGTGTGTGTGTGTGTGTGTGTGTGTGTGTTGGCAATTCAGACTTAATGGGGACATCGCTCTGTTTACATGGGTTTTATGGGGCAGTGTAGCTCGGTTGGTAGAGTGGCTGTGCCAGCAACGTGAGGGTTCCAAGTTCGATCCTCGCCTCTGCCATCTGAGTCCCTGCCATTGCGTCCTTGGGCAAGACACTTTACCCACCTGCTCCCAGTGCCACCCACACTGGTTGAAATGTAACTTAGATATTGGGTTTTACTATGTAAAGCGCTCTGAGTCACTAGAGAAAAAGCGCTATATAAATCTAATTCACTTCACATAGTCACCTTTTGGGGACCTCTGACGCTATTGGGACACAAAACAGGTCCCCTAAAGGTTGTAGAAAGGGCGGTCCCCACAAGTGATGATAAAAAACTCGGTCCCCATTCCAAATGATAACCTGTGTGTGTGTGTGTGTGTGTTGGCAATTCAGACTTAATGGGGACATCGCTCTGTTTACATGGGTTTTATGGGGCAGTGTAGCTCGGTTGGTAGAGTGGCTGTGCCAGCAACGTGAGGGTTCCAGGTTCGATCCCCGCCTACCCCATCCAAGTCTCTGCTATTGTGTCCTTGGGCAAGACACTTTACCCACCTGCTCCCAGTGCCACCCACACTGGTTGAAATGTAACTTAGATATTGGGTTTTACTATGTAAAGCGCTCTGAGTCACTAGAGTAAAAGCGCTATATAAATATAATTCACTTCACATAGTCACCTTTTGGGGACCTCTGACGCTATTGGGACACAAAACAGGTCCCCTAAAGGTTGTAGAAAGGGCGGTCCCCACAAGTGATGATAAAAAACTCGGTCCCCATTCCAAATGATAACCTGTGTGTGTGTGTGTGTGTGTGTGTGTGTGTGTGTGTGTGTGTGTGTGTGTGTTGGCAATTCAGACTTAATGGGGACATCGCTCTGTTTACATGGGTTTTATGGGGCAGTGTAGCTCGGTTGGTAGAGTGGCTGTGCCAGCAACGTGAGGGTTCCAGGTTCGATCCCCGCCTACCCCATCCAAGTCTCTGCTAGTGTGTCCTTGGGCAAGACACTTTACCCACCTGCTCCCAGTGCCACCCACACTGGTTGAAATGTAACTTAGATATTGGGTTTTACTATGTAAAGCGCTCTGAGTCACTAGAGTAAAAGCGCTATATAAATCTTATTCACTTCACATAGTCACCTTTTGGGGACCTCTGACAGTATGGGGACACAAACACAGGTCCCCTAAAGGCTGTAGAAAGGGCAGTCCCCACAAGTAATGATCAAAAACTTGGTCCCCATTCCAAATGATAACCTGTGTGTGTGTGTGTGTGTGTGTGTGTGTGTGTGTGTGTGTGTGTGTGTGTGTGTGTGTGTGTGTGTGTGTTGGCAATTCAGACTTAATGGGGACATCGCTCTGTTTACATGGGTTTTATGGGGCACTGTAGCTCGGTTGGTAGAGTGGCTGTGCCAGCAACGTGAGGGTTCCAGGTTCGATCCCCGCCTACCCCATCCAAGTCTCTGCTATTGTGTCCTTGGGCAAGACACTTTACCCACCTGCTCCCAGTGCCACCCACACTGGTTTAAATGTAACTTAGATATTGGGTTTTACTATGTAAAGCGCTCTGAGTCACTAGAGTAAAAGCGCTATATAAATCCAATTCACTTCATACTGACGGTATTGGGACACAAAACAGGTCCCCTAAAGGTTGTAGAAAGGGCGGACCCCACAAGTGATGATAAAAAACTTGGTCCCCATTCCAAATGATAACCAGTGTGTGTGTGTGTGTGTGTCACAGTCACATAGAGCTTTGTCAAGGAAAGGACAAACCAATGTGTGATTGAGTGGTGTGCGAGGATGTTGTTGTGCTGGATCATCTCCTCCATGTTGAACCTCTCCAGGGACCACATTGACAATGTGCGTCCTTCGCTGTGTGTGCGTGTATGTGGGGGCGGAGGGGGGGGGGGGGGGAGGGTGTCACGCCGCAGCCGCTCTCATCTTCACCAGCATCTCTGGAGGAATGTGCGCGTCTTGTAACGATCGAGGCCGGCTAACGAAGGCAACCTTTCAGTGGGCCCTGTGGTTTGTCACTCCCAATCACTGCAACGGCGATCAATGCGGCGGCCCATGGAAGATAAAGACAAGGAGGTGGAACAAAGAGGGGGGGGGTGGAAGGGCTCGTCGTGTACAACAATGGCTGCACGCTCGGCGTCCAGACAGCCAGACAATGGAGGCGGTGACAAAGACGGCCAACGTCTTCACACAGACGCGGCAAACGTGGACTAATTGAGCAAGGAGGCTCGTCTTCCGTGTGACCGGAGATCTCACGGCCAGTGGAGACGCGGTTCCGTGACCTCTGGTCGGACCAGAGATGAATCATCACTCAGGCACAAATGGACATGAGGCCACCAATTGGTGTTTTTTTTTGTTTTTGTTTTTTTCCTTTTAGTCTTAGAAAAACTACACTCAAACACACTCAGTAGCCAAAACATTAGGTACGCACAAGTAATGGCGGTGTGTAAAAGTAAATATGTGGAAAAAAGGTGTACAGCATACTACGGGCGAATCCGGCCCACCAGCGTCCAATAACCAGCCTGCGGGAAGTCCCAAGTTAAAATATTTAATTTTTAATGTTTTTGTATTTAAAAAAATTTAATAAATCGGTCCTTTCTTATCCATTTTCTACTACTTGTTACTCTCGGTGTCTTCGGACTAGCATACTTACAATTACAAAAGTACAAGCATACTTACAATCAAATCATCAAACTGGGTAACACATAGCAAACACTGACAAATCTTAACCTATTTTTACTATAACAATCTACAAGGTTAATATAATTAGCTTCTCTTTCTTCCCCGCCATTTATCCGCTTTCGTATGTATTTCGTTATCATTACATATATGTATTGTTGCATTTGAACAATTGTATTGTGGATAATAGAGGTTAATTATTGTTATTATTAGAGATGTCGGATATATGTCAGTAATTTCGGCCGATAAATGCTTCAAAATGTAATATCGGAAACTATCGGTATCGGTTTCAACCTTCAGGTTTTCCAGGGAGACTCACGAATTTCAGTGCCCACCCCGAAAATCTTGCTGGGCAACCATTCTCCCGATGTCCACCCAGACAACATTACTGGGGGCGTGCCTTAAAGGCACTGCATTTGGCGTCTACAACCTGTCATCACGTCCACTTTTCCTCCTTACAAAGAGCCTGCCGGCCAAGTCACATTTTACACGCACATTAGTGAATGCTATGCATACTTGGTCAACAGCCATACAGGTCACACTGAGGGTGACCGTATAAACAACTTTAACACTGTTACAAATATGCGCCACACTGTGAACCCACACCAAACAAGAATGACAAACATTTCGTGAGAAGATCTGCAACCTAACACAACATTAACACAATTTAACAAATATCCAGATACTTTTGCAGCACTAACTCTTCCGGGATGCTACAATAAACACCACCGCTACCACCAAACCCTGTCCCCCCCCCCCCAACCCCACCCGGAATATCAGATATTGGCAAAAAAGCCATTATCAGACATCTGTAGTGTATATATATATATATATATATATATATATATATATATATATATATATATATATATATATATATATATATATATATATAAGGGTTGTACGGTATACTGGTATTAGTATAGTATCGCGATGCTAATGAATCATTTTCGGTACTATACAGTCTCTGGAACGGACACTTCCCACGCCCGGGTCGAAGTCACGTCGTGACATTGCTGGTTTACGAGCAGACGAGCATGTTCGGCAGCACACAATCACAGAGTACTTACAAGCAGACACTGTGTAGACAGAAAAGGGAAAACGGACACATTTTGGTTTAAAAACTGACAATAAAGGTGAAGTTATAACACTGAAACACTTTAAGACATGGCTAGCTAGCTATCGGCTAACGTCCATCCGCCATCGGCAGTGTTTTAGGTACTGCTAAATCACTAATCCTGGCTTCCATGGCGACAAATAGTGAGTTTCTTACAAGTATCATCCCTGCAGGACGAGAAATAGCGAAACATGTCGCTCACCAGCATGAAAATGTAAACAAACACCATGTATCTAATCGATACTACTATGATTACGTCAATATTTTTTGGCATCCCAACAATGTTTCGTCTTGTTTTAAATGTATATTATGTTTATAAACTCAAGAAATATGTCCCTGGACACATGAGGACTTTGAATATGACCAATGTATGATCCTGTAACGACTTGGTATCGAATTGATACCCAAATGTGTGGTATCATCCAAAACTAATGTAAACTATCAAACAGAAAAATAAGTGATTAGTACATTTTAACAGAAGTGTAGATAGAACATGTTAAAAGAGAAAGTAAGCAGATATTAACAGTTAATGAACAAGTAGATTAATAATTAAAATTTCTACCACTTCTTCTTAATAATGTTGACCAAATAATAGAATGGAAAATGACACAATATGTTACTGCATATGTCAGCAGACTAATTAGTAGCCTTTGTTTGCTTACTTACTAATAAAAGAGAAGTATGTTCACTAGAGGACAAACTTGCAGTAAGAAACATATGTTTAAAGGCCTACTGAAATGAGATTTTCTTATTTAAACATGGATAGCAGGTCCATTCTATGTGTCATACTTGATCATTTCGCGATATTGCCATATTTTTGCTGAAAGGATTTAGTAGAGAACATCCACGATAAAGTTCGCAACTTTTGGTCGCTAATAGAAAAGCCTTGCCTGTACAGGAAGGCACGAGTTTCAGGGCTCCACACATATTCACATTGTTTATAATGTGAGCCACCAGCAGTAAGAGCAATTCGGACCGAGAAAGCGACAATTTCCCCATTAATTTGAGCGAGGAGGAAAGATTTGTGAATTAGGATATTGATAGTAAAGGACTAGAAAAATGAAAAAAAAAAAAAAATTAATAAAAATCAAAAGCTACTGCTCCGTTTAAGTTGAGTAATTAGACTTTAAATAATCTATTTTGGTTATTATAACTTAATACATTTTTTTTCATTTTTATTTTAATAATTTAGTTGGGTGATTCTGAAATGTTTAAATTGTTTCGAAAACAGATAGGTTTAATATAAATATTTAAGATTATCTATGACAATTTATTGGACAATTGTTATAAGTTTAAATAGATTAATTAGTCTTTACATATAATCTATTTTGGTTATAATAAAAAAAAAAAAATATTTAAATTGTTTAGAAAACAATTGGGTGTAATATACATATTTAAGATGATATTTCACAATTAAAAAAACAACCTCTATTTCAAATGTAAATAATTAGGTGCAATACAAATATTTAAGAATATATTTCACAATTTAAAAACAATTATCCTTTATTTCAAATGTGAATAATTAGGTTTAATATGCCTAGTGTGCGAATGTGAGTGTTAATGTTGTCTATCTGTGTTGGCCCTGCGATGAGGTGGCGACTTGTCCAGGGTGTACCCCGCCTTCCGCCCGATTGTAGCTGAGATAGGCGCCAGCGCCCCCCGCGACCCCAAAAGGGAATAAGCGGTAGAAAATGGATGGATGCTCCGTGCGGCGGCAGTGTGAGCGTTTCAGTTGTAATTAGACACATTTACTAGGATAATTCTGGAAGATCCCTTATCTGCTTATTGTTTTAATAGTGTTTTAGTGAGATTTTAAAGATTGTAAAGGCATACCTCGAGGTCGGATGGCTGCGGTGAACACACAGTGTCTCAGAGAGAAGCCGAGGAGCCAAGCTCAAGGCTGCCTTTTTTGACAGCTGCTGCAGGATGACGAATAATCCACTGATGTCTCCGGTAAGATATATATCACAATTTCCCCATCCAAAAACATGCTGGTTGACGTAGAGAAAACATGTCCGCTTGACCGCTCTGCTTCACAACAAACAAAGAAACACCGGCTGTGTCTCGGTGCTAAAAGACAGCTGCAATTCACCAACAGCATTCTTCTTTATAGTCTCCATTATTAAATGAACAAATTGCAATAGATGCAGCAACACAGATGTGCAAAATACTGTGTAATTATGCGATGAAAAGAGACTACTTTTAGCCGCTAGTGGTGCAGCGCTAATATTTCCTAACAGGCCGTGACGTCACGCGTACGCGTCATCGTTCCGCGATGTTTTCAACAAGAATTGCAATTTTGTAAACTAAAAAGGCCGTATTGGCATGTGTTGCAATGTTAATATTTCATCATTGATATATAAACTATCAGACTGTGTGGTGGGTAGTAGTGGGTTTCAGTAGGCCTTTAATGTACCCTAAGATTTTTTATTAAAATAAAGCCAATAATGCAATTTTTTTGTGGTCCCGGTGAGCTACGGTGTATAGTGAAGCATGTTTACTGAGGGTGGCGGACCGGTACTTTTCAGTGGCGGTATAGTACCGAATATGATTCATTAGTATCGCGGTACTATTCTAACTATACTGTACAACCCTAGAAAGCACACCTGTTCCCTGTTTGCAATCAAGACTATAAGTCCAGCCGGTGCAGGAACATAGTCTTTTGTGAATGCCTCGTGTTGGTAAACCTTTGCTGTCCTCCAGCAATCTATTAGTTCATTTTTTTTTTTATATTTTTTTGTATTGCATAACCCTTCCTATGCTTCAGTGCTTCTTGCTGCACTCATCTTTTGTTTGTTGAGGAACGAAATACCATTTTACCCGCACGCCGTCTGCTGCACATTGGGATCACGACAACCACCGCTGCAATGCGACCCCAGCGTCTCATGTCTAGCAAAAACCATGATTAGTTTTTTTTTGTTGTTGATTTTTTTTGTTGTCCTGTCCAGCTACTCAGGCAAATCACATTGTTGATGTACATGCCCGTATGTGCTGTACACATTTACTTTACAAAAGAGAAGCGTGGGATACTTGTTTGGCTATATTGGATGGATTTATATTATTATTTGGTGCAGCCGGGCCGTAGCAGGAGGGGATGGAAAGAAGGAAAAAAAGGAAGACGGAGGGGGAAATCGTGGGGACAGGAGGGGGATAAGACAGAGAGACAACAACGGCAAACACAACAATCAATCAATCAATGTTTACTTATATAGCCCTAAATCACTAGTGTCTCAAAGGGCTGCACAAACCACTACGACATCCTCGGGCAAGGAAAACTCACACCCAGTGGGACATCGGTGACAATAATGACTATGAGAACATGATACTGATGATACTGATGACTATGAGAACATATGAGAACATGATACTGTGAAAGTTCAATCCATAATGGATCCAACACAGTCGCGAGAGTCCAGTCCAAAGCGGATCCAACACAGCAGCGAGAGTCCCGTTCACAGCGGAGCCAGCAGGAAACCATCCCAAGCGGAGGCTGATCAGCAGCGCAGAGATGTCCCCAGCCGATACACAGGCGAGCAGTACATGGCCACCGGATCGGACCGGACCCCCTCCACAGGGGAGAGTGGGACATAGAAGAAAAAGAAAAGAAACGGCAGATCAACTGGTCTAAAAAGGGAGTCTATTTAAAGGCTAGAGTATACAAATGAGTTTTAAGGTGAGACTTAAATGCTTCTACTGAGGTGGCATCTCGAACTGTTACCGGGAGGGCATTCCAGAGTACTGGAGCCCGAAATGAAAAAGCTCTACAGCCCGCAGACTTTTTTTTCTCATCTTAAAACTCATCTGTATACTCTAGCCTTTAAATAGACCTCCTTTTTAGACCAGTTGATCTGCCGCTTCTTTTCTTTTTTTTCTCCTATGTCCTCCCCTCCCTTGTGGAGGGGGTCCGGTCCGATGACCATGGATGAAGTACTGACTGTCCAGAGTCGAGACCCAGGATGGACCGCTCGTCGGGACCCAGGATGGACCGCTCGCCTGTATCGGTTGGGGACATCTCTACGCTGCTGATCCGCTTGAGATGGTTTCCTGTGGACGGGACTCTCACTGCTGTCTTGGAGCCACTATGGATTGAACTTTCACAGTATCATGTTAGACCCGCTCGACATCCATTGCTTTCGGTCCCCTAGAGGGGGGGGGTTGCCCACATCTGAGGTCCTCTCCAAGGTTTCTCATAGTCAGCATTGTCACTGGCGTCCCACTGGATGTGAATTCTCCCTGCCCACTGGGTGTGAGTTTTCCTTGCCCTTTTGTGGGTTCTTCCGAGGATGTTGTAGTCGTAATGATTTGTGCAGTCCTTTGAGACATTTGTGATTTGGGGCTATATAAATAAACATTGATTGATTGATTGATTGATTTTGGGCTTTGGGGATCACTAATAAGCCGGAGTCCTTTGAACGCAGATTTCTTGCCGGGACATATGGTACAATACAATCGGCAAGATAGGATGGAGCTAGACCAACAATAAAAACAGAAACAACATCAGCAAACACGATATGTACAAATTTGAAGGTATAAGTGATAGCAAAGAAGCAGTTAAGGAAATAAATAATAATACAGAAAAGACAATGAACATTATTACACTACAAATAGCACTTGATAATGAATAAAAACTCGAGATGTGCGATAATGGCTTTTTTGCCGATACCCCGATATCGTCCAACTCTTAATTACCGATTCCGATATCAACCGATACCGATAAACACAGTCGAGAAATCAACACATTATTATGCCTAATTTTTTTTTGCAATGCCCCGCTGGATGAATTAAACAATGTAGGAAGGTTTTCCAAAATAAATCAACTCTAGTTATGGAAAATACCAACATGGCTCCGCCATATTTAATATTGAAGTCACTAAGTGCATTATTTTTTTTTAACATGCCTCAAAACAGCAGCTTGGAATTTGGGCCATGCTCTCCTGGAGAGAGCATGAGGAAGTTGAGGTGGGCGGGGGTTGGTAGGTGCAGGGGTGTGTATTGTTGCGTCACGGAAGAGTTAGTGCCGTAAGGGTTTCTGGGTATTTCTAATGCTGTGTTTATGTTGCGTTACGGTGCGGATGTTCTCCCGAAATGTGTTTGGCATTCTTGTTTGGTGTGGGTTCACAGTGTGGCGCATATTTGGAACAGGCTTAAAGTTGTTTTTACGGCCACCCTCAGTGTGACCTGTATGGCTGTTGACCAAGTATGCGTTGCATTCACTTGTGTGTGGTAAACCGCAGATATTCTGTGATTGAGCCGGCACGCAAAGGCAGTGCCTTTAAGGCACGCCCCCAATATTGCTGTTTCGGTGGAAATCGGGAGAAATTCGGGAGCATGGTTGCCCCGGGAGATTTTCGGGAGGGGCACTGAAATTCGGGAATCTCCCGGGAAAACCGGGAGGGTTGGCAAGTTTGACTGGAAGACGCAACTGCTCTGTACTTCTCCCTACATCTGTGTACAACCCAGTACAGCGGCGTTTAAAAAAGTCATAAACTTTAGTTTTTGTAACAGATAACGATAATTTCCGATATTACATTTTAAAGCATTACAGGATGTAATGCAGTCCGATATTATCGGACATCTCTAAAAACAAAAATGTGACTATATTATCAACAATAAAATTGTTCAAATGCAACAATACATATATGTAATGATAACTTGAAATACAAAAGAAAGCAGATACCGTATTTTTCGGACTATAAGTCTTCTCCAAGGTTCTCAGTCATCATTGTCACCGACGTCCCACTGGGTGTGAGTCCTCCTTGCCCACTGGGTGTGTTTTCCTTGCCCTTATCTGGGTTCTTCCGAGGATGTTGTAGTGGTTTGTGCAGCCCTTTGAGACACTTGTGATTTAGGGCTATATAAATAAACATTGATTGATTGATTGTTTTCCCGAGGTGCAAAGCGATTGGAGTGGATTTTAAGGTGTTTTTTTTTCTGAAGGCAAAGGAATGTAAGTACATTTTTTATTTTTGCGCTAAAACTACAAAAAAGAACACACAAAAAGCGCTCACAATGGAGGTACAAAACTTGGCTATGAAAGCAAACAAAAACTTGCACTATGGCATGAATAACGAACTATAAACAAAACTTACTTGGCATGGAAATGTGAAACATGGCATGACGTGAGTAGAGGTGTCGTGGGTGATAAATAGTGGTAGAAGGTGGTAGTCGGTGATGTCAGGACGGAGAACAGAAATAGACCGCTTAAATAGCAGTAACATCAGTGAAAACAGGTGCGAGACATTAGGACAGGTGTCTTGGATCCTGCTTTGAACTGAACTCTCGTGGCTGTGTTGGATCCAGTATGGATTGAACTTTCACAGTATCATGTTAGACCCGCTCCACATCCATTGCTTTTCGGTCCCCTAGAGGGGGGGGGGGGGGGGTGGGGGCTATGAAACTTGGCTATGAAAACAAACAAAAACTTGCACTATGGCATGAATAACGAACTCTAAACAAAACTTACTTGGCATGGAACTGTGAAACATGGCATGACGTGAGTAGAAGTATCGAAGGTGATAGAAGGTGGTAGACGGGGATGTTGCCCGGACAAAGAACAGAAATGGACCGCTTAAATGGTGACATAATCAGTGAAAACAGGTGCGAGACATGAGGACAGGTGAAAACTAATGAGTTGCTATGGTAACAAAACACACCAGGAAGTGCAAAAACAGGAACTGAGCGTCCAAAAAACAAAACATGATCACACAGACATGAGAGTAGATTGTTATAGTAAAAATAGGTTAAGCGTTGTCACTGTGCGACCCAGTTTAATGATTAGATTTATTGAAATAAAATAAAACACCACCATTGATGACATTTCTTCATATTTTTCATGAATTGAAAAAAACTAAATGTATGGCTTCAGGTAAAAACATAAACAACTACATATTTTTTTTTTCAAGATTATGTTTTGTGATGACAGAGCAGTTTTTTAGCTTGTTGACCTTCTTGTGTTCAATCAACAATGAGCAATAGTCTCTTGGTAAAATCACCATTTCATGCATTGGATAGAGTGCGTGAGTACCTAATGAAGAGGCTGGTGGGTGGGTAGGGTGAGTACCGTGATAAGCGACCCTATTGTTGCAAATTACAATTTACATTTAAGCTATTAAAGTGTGACAAACTACAACAATTTCCCAGCAGCGCAGATTGCAAATGATAATGGATGTGCTGACACAACTCCACCTCACACAGGAACACAAGCGGGCGCCGCGACGCATGAAAAAAATTCGAAATAATCGCAGTGAAAGCATCTTACAGCATCACTTATCGTCTACATGTATCATCCTGTAAAGTTGCGAGGGTGTAAAAAGACCCAGGTGACGATCCTCACTATGGCCTGCATTCAAAATCTCTATGTAAATGTATTTCTTGTCTGCTGGCGAGGGAAAAAAAAAAAAAAAAGTCTGAGACATTACTGAGAGCATGATAAAGAACTAAAAGCCATTTTCCTTCCAATAAAACCGGCAGCGTCTCCCCGAGATCCATTGAGTGATTACCGTGATTCAGTCAAAGGCCTGAGACCGCATTAGTGCCTTTAAAAAGGGAAATAGTTGAGGGAAAAAAATGTATATTAAATTAACCACCGTGGTCATTTAGGGCTATTTGCTGTGCAGCTGTGGACGGGAAGAAGCCGGAGAACTGGCGTTTGGGGGCGAAGAAGACTTTTACTAATGAGACTACTTTAGCTTCTTAATAGTTTGCGGGATAATTCCTTCTTGAGTGTGTGGGCTCTAGAGATGCGCGGATAAGCAATTATATCATCCGCAACCACATCACCAAAGTCGTCATCCACTCGTCGTCCACCCGAACCAACATTTTAACAGAAACGCAACCGCCCGCTGAAATACATCAGAGGTCGGCCACCTTTACCACTCGCAGAGCTATTTAAACCTGTTTCACAGAGTAATGAAGAAAATGGGAGCCGCTAACGTTCTCGCGAATATCCAATGGCGTTCATCCTGATGACAAGAATATGGGCGTGCTCTGTGAAGCCATTGCCTTTGACACCTTCAACAACATGTACAAACCGATTGTTAGCCCGGCAACATGTGTGCAGCTTCCGCAATCACACGTACAAGATTGAAAGGCATACTGGGTGACACAGAGTACACTGATGGTTGTGATGTAAACAACTTTAACACTTACTAATATGCGCCACGCTGTGAAGCCACACCAAACAAGAATGACAAACACATTTCGGGAGAACATCCTCACAGTAACACAACATAAACGCAACACAACAAATAACCAGAATCCTTTTTATCCGTGACACTTCCTGAATATATTTTACACCTGCGCGCCCTCTACCACGCCCACTTACCGACGCACGGGGGGGGTGGCGGGGTTCGCTGCTAGCGGGGTGTATAAAATAGTCAGAAAATCTAATGGATACAAAGGATTCTGGGGTTTTTTCAACGCGAAAAATGCGCTTTGGTTCAGAAAAGGTTGAAAAAAAACAACCCAAGACGCCTGATAAACAGAAAGGAAAGTCGACGTTACGGCAATGCATTTGAGAGATCGTGTCAAGGCACTGACTATGGTGTGGTTTGTTTTGCCGTGGTGCAAAACGACTGGACCGGACATGGCGTGAAGGTAATGGCATCTTTAATCTTAACTCAAAAATATTTGAAAAAAACAAAGGGTATACACAAAAGGCACTCTCTCAAAACTTGGCTATAAAAACTAAAACTGGCACAATGGGAGAACTATGAACATAAAACATAACGTGCAAACTATGGCATGAAAAACTTACTTGGACCGAGAAAGAGCATGGATCATCGGCATGGATAACATGTGTGTAGGAGGTAGAGATGCGCGGATAGGCAATTATATCATCCGCAACCGCATCACCAAAGTCATCATCCACCCGAACAAACATTTTAGCATGAAAAACTTACTTGTACCGAGAAAGAGCATGGATCATCGGCATCGATAACGTGTGTAGGAGGTAGAGATGCGCGGATAGGCAATTATATCATCCGCAACAGCATCACCAAAGTCATCATCCACCCGAACAAACATTTTAGCATGAAAAACTTACTTGTACCGAGAAAGAGCATGGATCATCGGCATCGATAACATGTGTGTAGGAGGTAGAGATGCGCGGATAGGCAATTATATGATCCGCAACCGCATCACCAAAGTCGTCATCCACCCGAACAAACATTTTATCAGAACTGCAACCGCCCGCCCGTTGAAATACATCAGAGGTCGGCCCCCTTTACCACTCAAAGAGTTATTTAAACCCATTTCACAGAGTAAAGACGACAAAGGGAGCCGCTAACGTTCTCGCGAATATCTACTGGTGTTCATCCTGATGGCAAGAATAAGGGCGTGCTCTGAAGCCATTGCCTTTGACACCTTCAACAACATGTACAAACCGCTTAACAGTCCAGCAACGTGCTTGCAGCTTACGCAATCACACGTACAAGATTGAAAGGCATACTGGGTGACACAGAGTCCACTGATGGTTGTGATATAAACAATTTTAACACTCTTACTAATATGCGCCACGCTGTGAAGCCACACCAAACAAGAATGACAAACGCATTTCGGGAGAAGATCCTCACAGTAACACAACATAAACGCAACACAACAAATACTCAGAATCCTTTGCATCCGTGACACTTCCTGAATATTTTTTACACCCCCAACTCCGCCCACCTTACCGACGCACGGGGTGGGGGGTGGGCGGTGGCGGGGTTTGATGCTAGCGGGGTGTATAAAATAGTCAGGAAATGTCATGGATGCAAAGGATTCTGGGTATTTGTTGTGCTGCGTTTATGTTGTGTTACTGTGAAGATGTTCTCCCGTTTGTTATTCTTGTTTGGTGTGGCTTCACAGCGTGGCACATATTACTAAGAGTGTTAAATTTTTTTATATCACAACCATTAGTGTACTCTTCGTCACCCAGTATGCCTTGCAGTCATGTGTGTCTGCGGAAGCCACACACAACATGATGCTGGACTGGTAAACGGTTCGTACATGTTGTCAAAGGCGATGGCTTCACAGCACGCCCTAATACTTATTAACTGGGTGACTACCGGCAGTCATTCTAGAGAATATTTGCGTCTCCTATTGTCTTCTTCGGTTTGTGACACGGGTATTTGTGGCTCTTCAAATGGTAAAGGATACCGATCCCTGAACCATCCATCCATCCATCTTCTTCCGCTTATCCGAGGTCGGGTCGCGGGGGCAACAGCCTAAGCAGGGAAACCCAGACTTCCCTCTCCCCAGCCACTTCGTCTAGCTCTTCCCGGGGGATCCCGAGGCGTTCCCAGGCCAGCCGGGAGACATAGTCTTCCCAACGTGTCCTGGGTCTTCCCCGTGGCCTCCTACCGGTTGGACGTGCCCTAAACACCTCCCTAGGGAGGCGTTCGGGTGGCATCCTGACCAGATGCCCGAACCACCTCATCTGGCTCCTCTCGATGTGGAGGAGCAGCGGCTTTACTTTGAGTTCCTCCCGGATGGCAGAGCTTCTCACCCTATCTCTAAGGGTGAACCATGTATATGAAATATTTCCGAATCGTTCAACCACCACCCGCCCGAATCTAATTAAAATATATTTTTTCGTCATGTCACCCGCCCGACCCGCGGTTTATCCGCGGACTCCACGGATGAGACCGCAAACCGCGCATCTCTAGTAGGAGGTAATCGAGGGTGATGTTGCCAGGCTGACTGCCTGGCAACTACAGGCTTAAATGTGATGACAGGTGCGTGAGTCCAGACAAATCAGGTGCGTGAGTCGTGAACACTTAACTGATGGGTTGGCATGGTGACAAAACAAACAAGAGTGCCCAATGAATCCGAAACAAAACAGAACGTGACCACAAAAGATGACGGATCCACAGGATTTTGCGTTTAAAATCTTAAAACATTTCCCTCGACTGTGTTTTTTTTTTTTTTTTTTAACGAAAGTTAACTCTCCTCGCTTTCAAACTGAGTTAGAGGTTACACTTCAATTACAACCGCCGGTATCTCGCCATGCAGATAAAAGTGTCGTCTGTGTTTTTTGTGCATGCACAACTAAGCTGGCAGCCTGAGCTTGTTACAATCGTCTGCCATGGGATTTTGTCGGCGGTGCCAAACCCCCCCCCAAAAAAACCCCCCCAGTAAACATTACAATACAGTGCAGGGAAAGACGTTTATGACGGAGTCGGCTGGATAATCTGCCGAGCTGTGGCGGTAGCGTGACTGTGTATTCTCCTCTGCAGCAGGGGAGAAGCACCAGACAAAAAACATTGGCGTCTTTATGCGTGGCATGCTGAGTGAGTAGTACCAAAATAACTGCATTATGACAATACGACCAAATATATGTCATTTTAATGTTCGCCCCTTCCTATTGGCGTAGGGCCCCGCGGTCTGTAGGTGGGCCCTTTATGTGTGAACAAGGGCAGGTAAAATTTCACTTAATAATTGACAGGGGATTTTTTTTTTTTTTTTACTGAAAAACAGGATTGTATCTTGCCGATTGTATTGTACCGTATGTCCCGGCAAGAAATCTGCGTTCAAAAGACTCCGGCTTATTAGTGATTCCTAGAGCTCAAAAAAAGTCTGCGGGCTATAGAGCGTTTTCCGTTCGGGCTCCAGTACTCTGGAATGCCCTCCCGGTAACAGTTCGAGATGCTACCTCAGTAGAAGCATTTAAATCTCACCTTAAAACTCATCTGTATACTCTAGCCTTTAAATAGACCTCCTTTTTAGACCAGTTGATCTGCCGCTTCTTTTCTTTCTCCTATGTCCCCCCCTCCCTTGTGGAGGGGGTCCGGTCCGATAACCATGGATGAAGTACTGACTGTCCAGAGTCGAGACCCAGGATGGACCGCTCGTCGGGACCCAGGATGGACCGCTGGCCTGTATCGGTTGGGGACATCTCTACGCTGCTGATCCGCTTGAGATGGTTTCCTGTGGACGGGACTCTCGCTGCTGTCTTGGAGCCACTATGGATTGAACTTTCACAGTATCATGTTAGACCCACTCGACATCCATTGCTTTCGGTCCCCTAGAGGGGGGGGGTTGCCCACATCTGAGGTCCTCTCCAAGGTTTCTCATAGTCAGCATTGTCACTGGCGTCCCACTGGATGTGAATTCTCCCTGCCCACTGGGTGTGAGTTTTCCTTGCCCTTTTGTGGGTTCTTCCGAGGATGTTGTAGTCGTAATGATTTGTGCAGTCCTTTGAGACATTTGTGATTTGGGGCTATATAAATAAACATTGATTGATTGATTGATTTCCGGTATTACATTTTAAAGCATTTATCGGCCGATATCGGCAGCCCTATATCGTACCTCTGCACTTATTATTATTATTACTATCAATATTCTTATTCTTCAAAAAAGTACAAGAATAAGAGGATAAAATAATGGCTTTTCCCATTCACAGAGTCAGAGATTTTAAAAAGTCATTTTACTTATTGAAACAGATAACGATAATTTTGAAACAGATACCGATAAATGCTTCACGGAGTCAGACATTTTAAAAAGTCATTTTACTTTTTGAAACAGATACCGATCATTTCCGATATTACATTTTAAAGCATTTATCGGACGATATCGGTAGCCCTATATCGGACCTCTGTACTTATTATTATTATCTTATTAATATTGTTATTATTATTCAAAAAATAATAATATATATCGGCAGCCCTATATCGGACATCTCGACTTATTATTATTATTACTATCAATATTCTTATTCTTCAAAAAAGTACAAGAATAAGAGGATAAAATAATGGCTTTTCCCATTCACAGAGTCAGACATTTTAAAAAGTCATTTCACTTATTTCAACAGACAACGATAACTTTGAAACCGATACCGATAATTTCCGATATTACATTTTAAAGTATTTATCGGCCAATATCGGCAGCCCTATATCGTACCTCTGCACTAATTATTATTATTACTATCAATATTCTTATTCTTCAAAAAAGTACAAGAATAAGAGGATAAAATAATGGCTTTTCCCATTCATAGAGTCAGACATTTTAAAAAGTCATTTTACTTATTGAAACAGATAACGATAATTTTGAAACCGATACCGATAATTTCCGATATTACATTTTAAAGCATTTATCGGCCGATATCGGCAGCCCTATATCGTACCTCTGCACTTATTATTATTATTACTATCAATATTCTTATTCTTCAAAAAAGTACAAGAATAAGAGGATAAAATAATGGCTTTTCCCATTCACAGAGTCAGACATCTTAAAATAAATTTTACTTTTTGAAACCGATACAGATAATTTCCGATATTACATTTTAAAGCATTTATCGGCCGATATCGGCAGCCCTATATCGTACAGTCATCCATTTTCTACCGCTTATTCCCTTTTGGGGTCACGGGGGGCGCTGGTGCCTATCTCAGCTACAATCGGGCGGAAGGCCGCGTACACCCTGGACAAGTCACCACCTCATCGGACATCTCTACTTATTATTATTATTATTATTATCTTATTATTTTTTTTTAAGTGCAAGATTAAGAGGATAAAATAATGGATTTTACCATTCACAGAGTCATTTTACTTTTGAAACAGATAGATCATTTTGAAAATGATACAGATAATTTCCGCGTTTACATTTCAAAGCATTTATCGGTCGATATCGGCAGCCCTATATCAGACCTCTGTACTTATTATTATTATTAATATCATCATCATCTTATTATTATTATTCAAAAAAGTACCAGATTAAGAGGATAAAATAATGTCTGTTACCATTCACAGGGTCAGACATTTTAAAAAGTCATACATTTTGCTTTTGGAAACAGATACAGATAATTTTGAAAAAGATACCGATATCTTCAGATTTTACATTTTAAAGCATTTATCGGCCGATATCGGCAGCCCCATATCGGGCCTCTGTAATTACTAGTATTTTATATTATTATTATTTTATATTCAGTATAAGCATTTAAGTCTCACCTTAAAACTCATTTGTATACTCTAGCCTTTAAATAGACCTCCTTTTTAGACCAGTTGATCTGCCGTTTCTTTTCTTTTTCTTCTATGTCCCACTCTCCCTTGTGGAGGGGGTGCGGTCCGATCCGGTGGCCATGTACTGCTCGCCTGTGTATCGGCTGGGGACATCTCTGCGCTGCTGAGCCGCCTCCGCTTGGGATGGTTTCCTGCTGTCTCCGCTGTGAACGGGACTCTCGCTGCTGTGTTGGATCCGCTTTGGACTGGACTCTCGCGACTGTGTTGGATCCATTATGGATTGAACTTTCACAGTATCATGTTAGACCCGCTCGACATCCATTGCTTTCCTCCTCTCCAAGGTTTTCATAGTCATCATTGTCACCGACGTCCCACTGGGTGTGAGTTTTCCTTGCCCTTATGTGGGCCTACCGAGGATGTCGTGGTGGTTTGTGCAGCCCTTTGAGACACTAGTGATTTAGGGCTATATAAGTAAACATTGATTGATTGATTGATATTAATATTCTTAAAAAAATACAAGATTCAGAGGATAAAATAATGGCTCTTACCACTCACAGAGTCAGACATTTAAAAAAGTAATTTTACTTTTGAAACAGATACCGATATTACATTTTAAAGCATTTATCGGCCGATATCGGCAGCCCTATATCGGATATCTCTACTTATTATTATTATTATCTTATTTTTATTACTAATATTCTTATTCTTCAAAAAAGTACAAGATTAACAGGATAAAACAGAGGCTTTTACCACTCACAGAGTCAGACATTTTATACAGTGTGCTTCCATTTTCAGGGGCTTAAAAAGCGCATAGACTATTGACTAATTAAGAGGATAACCGGCCAGGATTTCCTTCCCACTTAAAAACAAATGGAACAGAAGTCTGGAGATAATATGATGTATCGGCTTGTTTGCTGTTAGTCAGCTAATTGACAGAAGTTACCGATATGAGGTCCGAGAGAATAAGGCTCCCGTTTAGACGACATCAATATGCCAGAAAGAGAGAGAGAAAGAAGTAAAAATAGAAAAGAGAAAAGTGCTGGTAAACTTAACAATATCAACATTTCTGAACGGCACCACAATTTTTATATATTTGAGCCATTTTCAACATGGTCCAAACCTCCTGGTTTTTATTCTCACAATAACACACCTTTTGTGTCATTTTCTTAATCACACCTAAAAGAGTCACAGTATGTGTCCGACCAGTTATTGATGTTTCATTTTATGTCAGACTGACTGCTCCGGAAAAATCATTAGAAACATCACAGCACTATTGATGCACTAAATCCCTTTTCTTAAAAAAAAAAAAAAAAAAAAAAATCCATGTATCACTTTTCTATAACGCTTGTCATCATTATTGTCAGCTGGAGCCTATCCCAGAAGACTGTTGGTCCCTCAGTCAATGACAGGACACGAACAGTACCTTTTTTTGTGGGGCGGTATAGCTCGGTTGGTAGAGCAGCCGTGCCAGCAACTTGAGGGTTGCAGGTTCGATTCCCGCTTCCGCCATCCTAGTCACTGCCGTTGTGTCCTTGGGCAAGACACTTTACCCACCTGCTCCCAGTGCCACCCACACTGGTTTAAATGCAACTTAGATATTGGGTTTCACTATGTAAAGCGCTTTGAGTCACTAGAGAAAAGCGCTATATAAATATAATTCACTTCACTTCAATTCACTTGTATTTACAGGCCGAAGCTTTGCTTTATTACATGCGGACTGAAGCGCCTTTGTTGGGCTTTTCCAGGTGCAGGCTGTCCTCGTTTTAGGTGGCTTTGTATTTCCAACACACTCCTATCAATAATTAAGACTGCAAAACGAGACGGGAGAATGCACAGGTGGAAGAAAGACATCGGTTCTTTTTCGTGAACTTTTTCTTCCACCTGCAATTTGAGGAAAGAAAGTGAAACTAAAAGCAAAATCATCTATCCATCTTCTTCTGCTTAACCGAGGTCGGGTCGCGGGGGCAGCAGCCTAAGCAGGGAAGCCCAGACTTTCCTCTCCCCAGCCACTTCGTTCCCAGGCCAGCCGAAGGAGATAGTCTTCCCAACGTGTCCTGGGTCTTCCCCGTGACCTCCTACCGGTGGGACGTGCCCTAAACACCTCCCTAGGGAGGCGTTCGGGTGGCATCCTGACCAGATGCCCGGACCAACTCATCCGGCTCCTCTCCATGTGAAGGAGCAGCGGCTTTACTTTGAGTTCCTCCCGGATGGCAGAGCTTCTCACCCTATCTCTAAGGGAGAGACCTGGAAACTCATTTGGGCCGCTTGTACCCGTGATCTTATCCTTTCGGTCATGACCCAAAGCTCATGACCATAGGTGAGGATGGGAACGTAGATCGACCGGTAAATTGAGAGCTTTGCCTTCCGGCTCAGCTCCTTCTTCACCACAACGGATCGATACAGCGTCCACATTACTGAAGACGCCGCACCAATCCACCTGTCGATTTCACGATCCACTCTTCCCTCACTCGTGAACAAGACTCCGAGGAACTTGAACTACTCCACTTGGGGTAGGGTCTCCTCCCCACCCTTTTCCGGGCGAGAACCATGGACTCGGACTTGGAGGTGCTGATTCTCATCCCAGTTGCTTCACACTCCAGTGAGAGCTGAAGATCCTGGTCAGATGAAGCCATCAGGACCACATCATCTGCAAAAAGCAGAGACTTAACTCTGCAGCCACCAAACCGGAACCCCTCAACGCCCTGACTGTGCCAAGAAAATCTGTCCATAAAAGTTATGAACAGAATCGGTGACAAAGGGCAGCCTTGGCGGAGTCCAACCCTCACTGGAAACGGGTCTGACTTGCTGCCGGCGATGCGGACCAAGCTCTGACACTGATCGTACAGGGAGCGGACCGGCACAATCAGACAGTTAAATACCCCATACTCTCTGAGCACTCCCCACAGGACTGTGGAACGCACTCCCTGACCACCTGAGGGCACCACAGACTGTGGATGTTTTTTTAAAAAGGCTTAAAAACTCTTCT
>NC_084624.1:50782777-50785277 GCF_033978795.1 Nerophis ophidion
AAATTGATTTTAGGATTTTTAAACACACCGATTGTACAGGCTCCAGCGTCCCCCGCAACCCCGAAGGGTCAGAATTTTCCTTCTTGGATCTAAACTTTACCGCTGCCGGTGTTTTTTTTCGATATTTTTATTGTAATATTTACAGAATGTGTTCTATTTTTAGCCAAAGTAAGACAAATAAAAGTTGTCTTTATTTTTTGTTTTGATGCCCTGATTTTAATAGTCCGGCCCGCCGTGTGCACAGTTTTCCTCCATGCGGCCCCCTGGGCTTAAAATGAGTTTGATACCCCCAGGTCCATACGGTTTTGGAGTCTGTCCTACACCTTGTTTAGTTTGGTTTTTATTGGCCCACAATATGTGAACAATATGAAGGACGAATCGGGCTATCAAAGCTCATCAGAAAAAAGTGGAAAAGTGAAATATATCGCACTACTTTTAAAATCTTTGCCACGTGGTAGCACGGGAGCTTGAGGCGTGAACCCTGGATACAGAGGCGGCAGGCGACGGGTAGGTGAAAATATATTTTGATAACGGAAAGACAAGGGGTTGACAGCGTGGACAACGTGTGAGTGGGAAAAACTTAAAGCCACAGGAAGCAAAGGGAAAAGTAACGCAGCACGAAAGTGTTCGGCTTAAAAACTTGCGGTGACAAATTTAGACTTAGACTTCCTCTATTGCAGGGGTGTCAAACTCAAATACATTGTGGGCCAAAATGTAAAACTGAACTAAGCCACGGGTCAAGGTTGAACAAATGAACCTTTTAATAGAGACCCAAACAAGTTTTGCATTAAATATTGAACAAGCAAGGCTTATATAACTTTAGTGACATGCAAAATCCAGTTTCAAATAATAATAATAAAAAAAATATCAATGGCATATCAAATACAATTTTAATAAAAATATTATGCCTTTTTTTCTATTTGCAATCTTCTGAGGTAAATATCAATTTTTTTCCCACAGGCTAATAATGAATTTGAAAATAAAATAATAATGAATGAACCAAACATTCAAGCCTTGAAGTAGCAAGAGAAAATGCATGAATAAAATGTTAATTATTGGTCAGTTTGCTGGAAGTTTCCCGGTGGAGTTAGTGCTGCAAGGGGTTCTAGATATTTGTTCTGTTGTGCGGATGTTCACCCGAAATGTGTTTGTCATTCTTGTTTGGTGTGGGTTTACAGTGTGGCGCATATTTGTAACAGTGCCAAAGGTGTTTATATGGCCACCCTCAGTGTGACCTGTATGGCTGTTGACCAAGTATGCCTGGCATTCACTCGTGCATGTGTGTGTGTAAAAGCCACAAATATTATGTGACACGCTGTTAGTATGGAGGAAAAGCGGACGTGATGACAGGTTGTAGAGAACACTAAAGGCAGTGCCTTAAATGCAGGCCCCCAATATTGTTGTCCAGGTGGAAATCCGTAGAATTTCGGGAGAATGGTTGCCCCGGGAGATTTTTGGGAGGGGCACTGAACTTCAGGAGTCTACCGGGAAAATTAGGAGGGTTGGCAAGTATGAGTATTAGCGGTGAATGCGGTGTTACAGCAGCACCGACGATGTATAACACCAGCGGGGTCAGCTCTAATGCTAAATTGATATTGCCTCAAGGGCCAAATAAAATTACACGGCGGGCCAGAGTTTGACACCCATGCTCTATTTTCATTCAAATTTTAACTTTACAGTACAGATAAGGATATTTTGTTGCAATAGCTCGCTGTAGTGCAGAATAAAAGAGCAATAAGGTGCAAATATAGATTGACTCTACAGATAAATAGATTGCACTTTTGCATATGCATCCACGTTTATGGATGTATGTTATATTTAGAGATGTCAGATAATATCGGACTGCCGATATCATCGGCCAATAAATGCTTTAAAATGTGATATCGGGATCGGTTTGAAAAGTAAAATGTATACCTTTTTAAAATGCCGCTGTACGGAGTGATACACGGACAACAGACATAGGAAAGTTAAGTGAATTATATTTATATAGCACTTTTCTCAAGTGACTCAAAGCGCTTTTACAGAGAAACCCAATATCTAAGTTACATTTAAACCAGTGTGGGTGGCACTGGGAACAGGTGGGTAAAATGTCTTGCCCAAGGACACAACGGCAGGGACTGCGACTGGAGGTGGCAGAATTGGGGATCGAACCTGCAACCCTCAGGCAGGGCCACTCTACCAACCGAGCTATACCGCCATAGGGAAAAGTACAGAGCGGCAATAACCTTAAAAGGCACTGTCTTTGCGTGCCGGCCCAATCTCATAATATGTACAGCTTTTCACACACACACACACACACACACACACACACACACACACACACACACACACACACACACACACATGTTCAACAGCCATACAGGTCACACTGAGGGTGGCCGTATAAACAACTTTAACACTTTTACAAATATGCACCACACTGTGAAGCCACACCAAACAAGAACACATTTCGGGAGAACATCCGCACCATAACACAACATAAACACAAGACTGCAAAAAC